>NC_022025.1:3949232-3950960 GCF_000317375.1 Microtus ochrogaster
AACTAATGGGTCAGGCAGTGATTAAAAGAATACAGTTTCCGTGTAATTATTTCGGGGCATAAGCTAAGCTAGCCATGTGGGCGGCCGGGTGCGGGGGACGCAGCCCAGCCGCTCTTATTTCAACAGGTGGATTTAGACCAGTTAATTGTTTACAAATAAATGCAACTAGCTGCGTTCTGAAATGAAAACTTTTGTTCTAAACGAAGAGAGATTCCAAGGTCCCTTCTAATGGTTTCCATTCTGACTTTAGGGGAGTCATGATACTGTGTATACTTTAACATCATTTCAAAAGTATTTAAAATTCAAATCGCTTACCAAATTCAATTGCTTATTTTCCTTTCATACGCCCACTCATCTGAATTTATAAACCACTCTAATTTGGTTTTCCATGGTAACATTGCAGTTGCTAGTGTACAGTGATTTGTCAGTGCTTACACATAGAGCATACACTAAATCATATTGAAGAATTCCCCACTCTCTAACTACTCAATGCAATTTAAAGTTGAAAAATACTCTATTGTTATCTAAGTTCAGTGATGGTTCACTCATTTTATGACTTAAGAACACCTGAAGACTGTAACAATATAAAGCAGAAACTGAGTACTCCATTACAACTAAAATAACACTTGGTCAACAGACCCTGTATTTAAACAGAAACCAGAAGAATCATCGTTATAATATTAATGATTTCCTAAAAGGCCAGGCTAAAAATTAATGATGTTACTTGACTTAACACACACAAAAATATATATAGTTTGATTTCAAAACAAGCTAATAGTTTTGATGGTGTTGTGACTTCCCCCATTTTCCACAGTTAGAATTGCAGAGCAGTTGTAATGTAAGTTTATTTCACATATAGTTGTGGAGATGAGGAAGATCTATGAGTATGGTACCAGCTCCTGGTAAGTGTCTTGTCAGTGTTGCATCATAATGTGGTGGAGTTGCAAGTGAGCATGTGCAGAAAATCCAGCCAACCAACTCTCTTATTAAGAACTATTCTCATAATAATCAACCCACTCTCAAATAACAGCACCCATCCATCCATCCGTCCGTCTGTTCATCCACCCGTCCATCCATCCATCCATCCATCCATCCATCCATCCATCCATCCGTCCATCCAATGCCATCAAACTCTAAAGACCTAACATCTCTCAAATGTCCTGCCTCCTGATATTGAAAATTAATGATGGCAATTAAATTACAACATGAGTTTTAAGGGGACATCAAAACACAGAAACATATAAGGGGTACTGTAGGGGAGAGTGACATATGAGCTTGTAAGTTTGAGCTGAAAGGGAAAGTCTGCCTTCCATGTAAAAGAACATCATTAATTGGCTAGGGGCATTCTATGGAAGAAGAATCACACTTTTATACGTGGACAGGGATCTAATGCCCACGGAATTTGTCCATTTTTTCATCACCACAAACACAACCATCAAGGAAATTATCCTTTTCCCTGTTGGATTACTCCCTCTGTGTTCCAGAGATTTCTTCCCATCTCCTTCCTCTGCTCCTGCACACCACAGACAAGAGAGACCAGACCTCAGGCTTATTTAGGGTCTTGCTGAAGAGAGGCTGTGCTGTGGACAGTATGAAAAACTTAAGACATGCACAGGCTCCCTGCTAAGCAGACTCTGTGGAGCACTAGTTTCTTTTTTTTTCTTTTTATTTATTTATTTTTTATTGAGAAAAAAAATTTCCGCCTCCTCCCAGCCTCCCACTCCTCCT
>NC_022025.1:3951985-3957142 GCF_000317375.1 Microtus ochrogaster
CATCTAGGTTGTTTCCAGGTTCTGGCTATTACAAATAATGCTGCTATGAACATAGTTGAACAAATGCTTTTGTCATATGATGGGGCATCTCTTGGGTATATTCCCAAGAGTGGTGCATATAAAAGTCCTGAAGAAAAAGATATACTGTACTCTCTTACAGATAGATGATTCTTGTTCTAAATAACCAAGGGTAGATAAAAAGACAAGAAATGGGCTTTTCTTTTACATTTTTATTTTTTATAGTTATTAATAAATGCACACATATAGGGTTCCATGTGATGTTTTGATGCTCAAATCATTGTTTCTTTGTAGCAAAAGCACTCAAAATTGTATCTCCTGGGCACTTTTAAATATACACTATTCTCTCATTTAAAAAAGATCATCATTTTGTGCCGTAGAACACCAGATTTTATTTCTCCTAACTGATTATAATGTTGTACCCATTAATCAGTCTTTTACCTACCTTTCTTCCTCCTAACCAAACTTCCCGAACCACCATTCAGTTCTCAGTTTCTAGGACATCAACCTTTAGGGACTTCGCAAATGATTATATTCAAAACCTCTTTTTCTCCTGTATATAGTTTATTCTATTTAATATAATAATCTCCAGGTCCATGCTGTCACAAAAGAAAGATTACACATATTCCTGTGGCTGAGTACTAGTCCGTTGTGTGTGTTTGTCATATCTATTTCCCCAATAGTCTGTTGATGGAAATTTAGGCTGCGTCCAGTTTTTGCTGTTTTGTTATGTTTATTGTAAGGGGAGTGCAATGGATGTAAGGGTGAAGATGTCTCTTCCTGCTCGTGGCTTCTCTACTCTGAGCCTGAAGGACTCCAGAAGAGTAGGGAGCTGGGATGAGACGATGACTTCGCTAGGAATCTTAGTACCTGCTTTCTTCTTCAGCAATAGCTTTCTGGGGGAGAATCTATTAGCATCTCTGGTGGCTTAAGAACAGCACTACTTGGGATGCTTAATCTGAGTTTACAGTAACAGTGAGAAAGAAGGAGAGCAGGGGGGAGAGAGTAAAGAGAAGGGGGAAGAAGGGGGAGAAGGAAGGGAATGAAGAAGCGGGAGGAAAAGAAGAAGAAAGGAGAGCAGGGGAGAAGAGGAGAAGGGAGCGGAGGGGAGTGGAAGAGAAATCTGCTTAATGAAGGAAATCAGCTTAGGCAAAAATAATAGACTGTAGAGAAAATCTTATTACTAGACGACAAACACTAAATTTAAAGAGGTGAAGCAGGGGAGAGGGAGAGAAAAGGAAGGAGGGGAGGGAAAGATAAAGAAGGAAAAGGATAAAGAGAGAACAGGGGCAGGGAAGAGTGATCCAAGAAAGGGAACAGGAAGGTAGAAGATGGAGGAGCAAGACAATTGCCAGGGAGACAGGAGTGCCTACTCAAACCACAGTGCTAGCACAGCTGGACAGCCACACGCCAAGCAGTGAACTGCCAGACAACAGCCCAAGAACTCCACCCAACGAGACCAAAACATTCAGGAGGAGGAAAAGAAGAGCAGGTTTTGTTCCAAACTCTCACAACTACAAAGAATTTACATCAAGTAGAGAAGGAGTGAGGGTCCATGAAGACCACCTAGTGACCATATTAGAAAAGAGAATCAGCAGAAAGCTCCCAGCGCATGTCTAACTAGAACCAAATGCCTGGGAAGCCGACCACGCTTTGGGGAGAGCTGTGTTGCCAGGGGAACCACTGAAGAGATTGTGACTGCTTGGTTTTAAAATACCCCTGCGCCAGCAGCAGAAGAGGCTACACGGCAAGCTCAGCATACGAACCAGCACTCAGGGGAGGCATAGTCCTCCAGCTCACCATCCATACGACCAGTCTTGTTACCAGAAGCTAGCAGAGAATTCAGGACCTGGGGGCTGAGGGCTGAGGGCTGAGGGCAGGGTCCATCCATCTGAGGAGCACATACGCCATCTCTCAGGGAAAGAGGCCAGTTCTTCCCAGAGGGATTGCAAAATTATATATTTCCAAATCTCCCCTTCTAAATGTTTCTGTGTTCTGAGCTCTTTTATCTCCAGTTTACTTTATTATCATAAACAGATGGAATATAACACATTTTTAAAAATTTGTTGGATTTTTAGACCTCTGGATTAAGAAGAGGATGTGAATAAAATACAGTCTTCTTTTGTGTATACAGTACCATAGGACCTATCATGGTGTGAGAAATTATGGATATTAAAGTTCTTTACTTAAAATGGACTAGAATTTGTACAGACCACTCCTAAGATTTTGCTATATACTTACATCCTATCTAGATTTCTTATAGTATTGAATACAATATAAAAATGATATAAATAGTTATGGAAATGCATTGTACACATTCAGTGCAGTACATTTCTCCTCTCAAATATTTTCAACTCTTGGTGTGAATGAAAATGGCTCCCATATGGAGTGGCACTTCTAGGAGGTATGATCTTGTTGAAGTAGAAGAAACTGTGTCACTGAGGGTGGCTTTGAGGTGTCAGAAGCTCAAGCCAGGCCCAGTGACTCTCTCTTTCTACTGCCTGCTGATCCAGATGTAGCTCTTGGCTCCTTCTCCAGTGTCATGTCTGCCTGTGCAGCATCATGCTTCCCACAATGATAATGACGGACTAAACCTCTGAACTGTAAGCCAGCACCAATTAAATGTTTTCCTTCATAAGTGTTGCGACGGTCATGGTGTCTCTTTGCAGCAATGGGACACTGACGAAGAAGTGGTGAAACCTATAGATCTGGAGAGTCACCTATGCCGATAACCAGAGAGTGGGCCTTTCACACGCATGCCCAGCTTTCCTCATGCCATGTACATAGGAGACATGTACATCTCTGCTGTTTGAAGTTTGGTGTAGCTGTGGTTCTTTTCCTTAATGGAAAAATGTCAGAGAAGATGTGTAATGCTTTGGACCAGTCAGGATCTCCACACTTCCTAGTTGGTACTGTAAAGATCACCAGAAGCGTAAGTCAAGATAGACAAAGCATCCATTGGCCATGATTCATAATAACTGTAATCAACAGACATCTCTTTGTTGGAGGACAGAAAAAAATGTATGAAATAAACTTTGAGTATATGTGTCTGTAGTAGTAGTTGTTGTTCTTGTTGTTGCTTGGTATCATAACAAAACCATCTGTATATTCATTCTTGTACGTGTCAAACTGAATGAAAGAAAATCTTACCCTTGCTAGTGCAGATAATACCAAAAACGCCCCCAAAAATAAGACCCTCATATTAAATGTAAGTATACTTCAAAATGTGTGAAAAAAAACTTAAAAGTTATAGCTATGTTTCTAAATTCTTAATGATACCTGAGAAGAGCGAAGGGAAAGCGGTGTGAGGATCACAGTCTGTCCCGGGGTCACGGTAGGAAGTAAATTCTTAAACATCTCTTTGAAAGCCTTATTGAAATGGATGCAAGCACTCACACCGCCTCATCTTCCAGCTGGAGGAGGATCACAGGTGGGCTTCTGTAGTCCTGTGAGTTGGATAAAGCCTTCCTAGTGAGCTGAAGAGGGACAGTCAACCTTAAACTTTTGTTTCTTTGGGGGACTTTCTGTTACAGGATAGTGTGCAGTTTCTGATAGAAAATGACAAGAAAATAATGAAATATACAATTCTTTCACACCTTTCTAAACTAGAGCAGGTCTCTTCTCCCATATTTACATAAACCACAAAAACAAAGATAAATAATCATAAAACATAATGTCAGGATGATAAGTGTATCATGAGCATGGCTTTTATATTTTAACGTTTGTTAGAAAAGGTAAAATTCAAGATAAACTGGTTCTTCTCCTGACAAGGGGTGTGATGTGGTGTGTATGAATGCTGTGGACGAGAGCTGCCTGACATCCTAACCTCACCCCGCGTCTTACTGCTCCTGACCTGAGCTGAGCCGTTGAGCTGCAACAGCATCTGGTCTATAAATGTCTGCTCCCTCACTCATCCAAATAGCACAGTTACAGTATATGTGGGGTCTCCAGGTCAGGAGCTTTCTTTAGTGGTACTTAAGATCTTTGGCTCAAAACTCTGTGAAGGGCAAGAAGTCATCCATCTCCATAGCTGAGCTGCATGCGGCTCTACCGTTCATTCTCAGTCCTAGCAGATTTATGGAGTTTCAGGGCTTTAGATGGAGATTCCTAATGGTCCCCATAAAAGTTCTGTGTGTAGAATTCAAGGGAAACATGCACTTAGGTTGGGGAAATGGTGCGTCTTCATTTTTATTAGCCTTTGGTTAAATTTACAGTAATAGGTAACAAGCTATGAGAATTTTATCATATCTGTAACTTTGGTACCAAAGAAATCCCACACATCTTCTGGTCATATCAGAGTATCCCAAAATATAACTGACTCTTATCATTACTTTGAAGTCATGGTAGTTTCTAGATCTATCAGTGAGTTTTATTTTCTACATTAATAACGAACTATATGTATTACTATATCACAAACATTTTTTATCACCATGTCCCACATAATCTATTATATTTTAAATTATAATCAAAAGTGTATCTTTGATAGTATTTTTAAAATAATCTTATAAAGGTTCTGCTGATGTCACTAGGTTGCCAGACAAGGTTACTACACAAAAGGTCCTGGAGACCCTGCCACGGTAGAAATGCTTCACACCACTGTCTGTGATGGCAACCTGGGTCCTGGTTGATTCCCAATACACTTTGTTATTCCTGTGTTCTATTGCATCCACAAACATGTCATCATTTTCCGTGTGCCAGCAGCGGTCTATGAAGCGAATAATGTAAAGAAGACCGTGGCCTACAAAGAGCATAGTCCCAAAATTGAGAAATGGGCAAAAGAAGAAAGCACAGCAATTTCCAATGCTAAAAAAAATGTGCTGCAAAGAAAGCAATGAGGACTTTAGGAAAGAGGGCTAAGGAAGGAAATGGGGAGGGTTTTTCCGAAGGCTGAACCTAGAGTTAAGTGTGGACCAAGGCCAGGAAGAGCTGGGGCACATGATTCAGGCAGCAAAGGTGCCCATGCTGGCCAGTGTGCTGGGAATGCAGGCAGCAGAGATGCCCCTGGTGGTCAGTGCGCTGGGAATGTAGGCAGCGGAGATGCCCCTGGTGGTCAGTGCACTGGGAATGTAGGCAGCGGAGATGCCCCTGGTGGTCAGTACACTGGGAATATAGGCAGCGGAGATGCCCCTGGTGGTCAGT
>NC_022025.1:3957332-3967270 GCF_000317375.1 Microtus ochrogaster
TGGTGGTCAGTACACTGGGAATATAGGCAGCGGAGATGTCCCTGGTGGTCAGCACACTGGGAATATAGGCAGCGGAGATGCCCCTGGTGGTCAGTGCGCTGGGAATGTAGGCAGCGGAGATGTCCCTGGAGGTCAGTGCACTGGGAATGCAGGCTTCAGCACTGCTCAGGGCTGGCATGTTTTGTTCCTCTTGAAAGAACTCTGGGAAGATCTAGAAATATCTAGAAAAGCACCTCTCCTCTAGTTTATGAAAAACATACAACCTCAGACCAGAGTTCACAGCCCATCAGCTATATGCATATTGCATTCAGACCGTGTTCTTATTCATGTGTACAATTCTTATAAATCGCTTTGAAGGTTGGGGAAGAAAGAATGACCATCACCTAGACAAGGCACTGCCTGGGGAATTCTCTAATTCAGCTCTTGTGGTGGGCTGGCTTGATTTATGTTTGCTTTTCAGGTTTGTTTGTTTGATTGATTTTTATTACAAGGACTCCTGCTCAGGCTGGGAAACATGAGAGCTAGAAAAAAAAAAGGCGCACCAATAGGCTTTCATAGTAATTTCTCTAAACCTAGTTGAGAACTCCTTCTAGAAACATCTTAAGTCCTCCATCACAGCCAATGTGTAGGGCTTTCGCTACTATATCTTCTCTGAAGAATATGATTTTAGAAGATGTGCACATACGTCTATTACTCATTCATTGGGCTATGGCATCACTTAAAAGCTATTTAAAATTTTTGTAATAATACACTTTTCCCTCTGTTGCCACTACTATTGGCCATGCCATGTAGAGTAGATACTAGGATTTGGTTCATTGTCTTTTATTTATCCCACTTTCTTTACCAACTTGCCACATGCTGATCTGAGTACCCGCTTAATTGCACAAACATAATAGAAGAATTGGCTCCATACCCTAAGCAATGGATACCATGTGACTTTAACTGGCAAATCAGAGCTAGAGGACCTTCTGGTTGGTTCAGAGAAAAGTCATGGAACTACCTCTTAGGTGGGGGGTGGGCAGTGCTACTCAGTGATTGAGCACGTTCCTGGCATATGTGAAGTCCTAAATTCAATCCCTAGAACTGGAAGGAGGGCAAAAACACAGAGAGGAAGAAGGAGGAAAGAGAAGGAGAAAAAAGAGAAAAAGGGAGAGGAAAGAAAGGTAGAAAGAGATAGGAAGCAGGGAGGGATTGTCTTTTGAAATAAGGTCTCATCCTTGTGAGGTGAGCATTTTACCTACTGAGTCATATTGCTAGACTTCGTGGTATTTTATTACATTGACATTATTTTCTTTGTTATATTCACCCCCACTATACTGGTCCCTTCCTCTTCCCTCTTGGGACTTTTTTCTTTTTAATCTAACTTCCACATAAGGGAGAAAATGTGACATTTCCCTTTCAGGATCTGTGGTGCCCAGCTCATAATAAAATACCTTAGCCTTAACTGAACATATTAAGTGTGACTAATGGCTATAACCACCTGGAAACTCCATGAAGTCTCAGAAATAATCCGACACTCCTGAGAGTGAGTGTAGACCCGGCGCAGAAGATGTGCAGACTGGGTTCTGGTGCCCTGCAAAACAAAGCCTTACCTGAAGCTAGGCCGGCCTGAAATGTCTCCTTACCTCCAGAAACAAGGTCCCTCCTCACTTCAACAGGTCTGGCCTGAGTTTTCCATCACAGTAGAAGCATTCTGATACTTGATAATCTCTGAAGGCAAACTCATTCATCAGCTCTCTCAATGGCTCTGACACGCTGCCTTAGTCTCTGCTCAGCACTTGGCCATATGAATTTATCCTCAGGTGGATTTATCATCTTAGCACATCAGAATAGAGCCCTCCCACCCCATCCTCACTCTTCTTTCTATTTGTTCACAGTATTTTTCCGGATTTAATCACCAGCTAGCCCAGCGCTCTGCACACTGGCTTACTGATTTGTATATCTGAAGATAATTTCTTAAATGCAACCTCTGCAGTCCCTCAGTCTGATTCAGAGAATTAAACTAAAAGGCCTTTAGAAGTCCATAAAGCAAAGAAAACCAGCCTACAAATCACAATCCCAGAGAACCTAGATAACAATGAGGACCCTAAGAGAGACTTACATAGATCTAATCTACATGGGAAGTGGAAAAAGACAAGATCTCCTGAATGAATTGGGAGCATGCGGACCTTGGGAGAGAGTTGAAGGGGAGGAGAGAGAAAGGGGGGGGGAGCAGAGAAAAATGTGGAGCTCAATAAAAATCAATTAAAAATTATAAGCAATACATTTTTTCATAGAAAAAAAAGAATTCCAATCAGAAGTGAATAGTAGCTGACTTTGTGAGTCTGATACAGAGATATACATGGCAAATAATACTGGTTATTTAAACTGTATGATGTTCATATAACAAAGGGTAACATAAAAAGTCTAATAAAACCAACCACAAGAGAGAGATACGTGTATGTGTGCTCACGCACGCGCGTGAGCATGTGCACAAACAGAACTATGATCACAAATGTCACAAAGTAAATTTCCTTGACAATTTAATGAATGGAATTTACTCCATCCCAGAGACTTCCAGTTCCCCAGTGCACTTTGGGCTGTGCAGCTGGTCCACCTAGCTGACACCTTCTCTCCGGTGGAATTAGTTCTTCCTTTACTGAAGATCTCTGGCAGGTCCTTTTCAAAGTGAGCTTGCCATTCCCCACTGAATCAGAGTTAGGGGAAGGTTGGATCAGAAGTGAAATCTGAAAGCTTCGAGATCAGGACGGGCAGTGAGGCAAGCTTCAGGCTGTCTCCTCTCCCATGTCAGGAGGCTGGAAACTCACTTTCTTGAAATGTAACTTCTCTGCTAAGAGCTGAGAGAGAGCAAGGCCAAAGCCACCTGGAATCCATATCAGAATGAAGGATGATATTGGTCTATTAACGAAACAACCTAAAATACTTATGGAAAAAGGGAAAAGACAAAGTGCCTTTAGTCTGATATAGATTTTAATTTTTAAAAATACTTTATTGTAATGAACTCATGAATAAAAACATCACTCATCTAGATTAAGGTAGCCCTTCCAACAAGCCTCGTCCTGTTCCTAACTCTATACAGCTCAATACATCTCTTCTACATGGTCAGATGAGTGATTCTGTGGTCATTACAGATTTTTTAAAATTTATTTATTTAACATTTCCACCTCCTCCCATCTCCCTTTTTCCTCCCACTCCCCCCACTCCTTCTCCCCCCACTCCCCCTCCCCCTCCCCCTCCCCCTTGCTCTCCAGTCCTAAGAGAAGTCAGGGTTCCCTGCCTTGTGGGAAGTCCAAGGTCTAGGAAGGTGTGCATCCAAACAGACTAAGCTCCCAAAAAGTCAGTACATGCAGTAGAATCAAAATCCAGTGTCATTATCATTGGCTTCTCAGTCCACCTCATTGACAGCCACATTCAGAGAGTCCGGTTTGATCACATGCTCGTTCAGACCCGGTCCACCTGGCCTTGGTGAGCTCCCATTAGATCAGTCCCACCGTCTCTGTGGGTGGACGCACCCCTCGCGATTTGTTCAACTATGTTCATAGCAGCACTATTTGTAATAGCCAGAATCTGGAAACAACCTAGGTGTTCCTCAATGGAAGAATGGATAAAGAAGGTGTGGCACATGTACACTTTAGAGTTCTAATCAGCGGTAAAAAACAATGACATCTTGAATTTTGCATGCAAATGGATAGAAATAGAAAACACTTTACTGAATGAGATAACCCAGACCCAAAAAGAGGAATATGGTATGTACTCACTCATTAGTGGATTCTAGCCATAAACAAAGGACATTGAGCCTATAGTTCGTGATCCTAGAGAAGCTAAATAAGAAGGTGAACCCAACGAAAAACATATAGTTAGCCTCCTAGATATTGGAAGTTGACAAGATCTCCGGGCAAAAGTTGGGAGCAGGGGGCTGGGGGTGGATTGGGGGTCATTACAGATTTTTAAAAATCTTCAAAAATGTGTCAAATCAGTAATTTGTCTTAAGAGATCATTTTCTCATCAGTGAAAACAGACTTGTGTATTTTCCTCCTCTCTGCCTCTGATAGAGGACCTGGAGCCCTGAGGCCTGGAGCGTCTGACAGAAAAGACACCCCGAGTCTTCTGGGGACAGAGGATAGGCGCCATTGCCTGGGCAGGGAGAGTTCATTACTGAACAGCCAGAACTGGAGATGGATGATAAAAACAACAGGCCCCAAATAGCCTCGGGCTGAATTCATTACCTGTGGACCCAGTGCTAATGATTTAGGGAGCACACTGGTGCTTAATATTTTATCTGTTTAGCTCGATGGAAGGGCTTTAAAGCAAGTCCTGCCCAGAGAATCTAGTGCCTGGAATGTCTGTGCTGGAAGACACAGACTGGGCAGGGATAAGGCGCGCTGTAAAAGAACCGTCCGTTCAGATTCTACTCCTTCCGTGGCAGAGCCCTGCCCTTTGAAGGGGGGCCAGGGATCTCTGCAGGGACAGAGCCAACTCACTGAGATTCATCAGAGGGAGATCGACAGCTGCTCTTCGGGGGAGACTTCTGGCTTGGTGCTCACAGCCCGTTATTCATACTATACCGGGAGAGGTGGTGTCATAGCAGGAATCTGAGTTCGCACTCAGGCTGTGGTTCCTTCAGGACATCACTGCCATTTTGTAAATGCCAGAGGCACCCACTATAATAAGATGGGCCAGTTTTTGAGGCGCAGGACTGAAATCATAACAGCTTAGGAGGCTGAGAGAGGTGAGGAACACATTCAAGTTCTGCCTAGACTTCGTGTGGAAATGAAGAGCAAAAAGAGGGCCATGGGTATATCTCAGTGCTAGATCGCTAGGGTAGCACGTGCAGGATCCTACTTGCAATCTCCAGCATCAGAAAGATGGCAGGATGGAAAGCGAAGGGTACCAAGAGAGGTTCCCGAGTCTTCCATTATTCTTAGCGTTCATCCTAATGTTAAGTCACGAGGTGCTTTACCTCTGAGCACAATCAGGATTTGACCGCGGAGTTAGCTCAGTTAATTGAGCCAGGGTAGCGCTTCTTACCTAGTGTGTGAACCCCTGGGTTTGATCGCCAGCACCTCAGAGCATGAAGCACGGCGGGTAAGCCCAGAATCTCTGCTTGGCCACGTCTGCGTTCAAAGCCAGCCTGAGTTGCATGACACCATCTCAAAAAGAAGAGGAAAGGAGGGAAGAAGGGAAGAAGAAATCGGGCGAGTCTGCTCACATGGAATAGAGAGATGGCTGTAACTATCCAAAATAATACAGGCATATATAATATAGAGCAGTCTGGTCAAAAACATCCACGGAAGTTAAGTAATAGTTAGACTGTCGATTGGAGTTGAATGGATTGTCACCTTGGGTCTCTATTTAAATTCTTACCTTCGAGAATGCTTTCCTTTTCCTTATCAAAAAAATTTAAAGTGGCTGATTAAAATATACATAATAAAAATAATCTTTGAAAAGAAACTGATCAGGCTAATAATAATATTACCTTTCCTTTATATCAAAATCATTCTATATTAATTAAAGCGCTTTATATTTTTCTTTTCTTTCTTTTTTTCAGTTTGATTTTTGGAGACAGGGTCTCACTAGGTATCCCAGGCTGGCCTCAAACACACAATCTCCTGCCCCAGCCTCCCACATACTGATGACAGGACACAGGCGTGCTCGGCACACATGCAGTGCTTTGCATCTTAAAGCTCCCCGGCAACCTAGGCATGTGGATCTACTACTGTATCTACTAAAGCAGCCCAGTCTGGAGGGTGGAGTAGAGAGTGAGGCAGAGTTCATATCCAGGCCTTCTGGTTACTGTCATTCTTTTGCTACCTTCAAGAACAAGGTGAAACTAGTTGGGGCTAAATACCAATGACAGTCAGAAACTCCAAAAATGGCCAATCGACTGATGACCGACCGACTGACAGACAGACAAACAGACAGACAGACAGACACACACACACACACACACACACACACACACAATTTAAGGAAGAATTGAGCACTCTTCTGGAGCACAGACGTGATTGGTCAGAGGCATCCGCGTTTGAAGGGCAGCAGCAAACACGATACACGGAGCTATTTACTGGAAGGGTGTTCAGCGCAGATTGAAAGCCTCCTCACAGCAAAACACCAAATCTGCATTTTTAATTTCAGTAGAAATGAGTCTTCCAGGGGAGTGAAAACCAGTAAGATGCAAAGAACCATTTCTCTGGTGACCTGGTTTGATCCAGAGATAAAAATCTAACTTCCTGAGTGAAAAAAAAAAATAACTGCATAGCTTCTGGCATCTATCAGAAATTGATTTTCTCAGAGGAACCTCTGGGCAAGTGCTGGATAATGGACAGTTGCGCCTAGAACAAGTGAAGAAGAGTAATGTTAATTCAAAGGAAATCTGGGGGCTTCTGAGCTAATCAGGCAAAGAGAGGGAAGAAAGGGGTTCCCTCAGAGGCGGTGAGGCTCTGCCAGGAGCCTTGCTGCAGATCTGCCTCCCATCCCCAACCACCAGCACAGTCTCTGCTGAACCCCAATTTCATCCCTAGAAATAGAACATATCTAGGAGGAAGTTTTAATGTTCAAAGCTAATTAAAGTAGTACGTTTTTCAAAATTCGCAAAAAGTTAATTCATTTCTGTAAAAGCCAGAATGTTGACGAACTGAAACGGGAGATACAAGAAGAAACGGCGGGAAAGGCAAGGCCAGGCTAAAGTTTGGAAGGTGCTGTTAGTTTTCACAGGGTGGAAAACTTCATGGAAAACAAGACGCAGGTAGATGGCCCCTCTGTTAGTATTCGTTTCCACTTCAGTCCTGACTGTACTGCAGTTTCTTCCTCTGCAGACATGACCAAGGACAGGCTCCACAGTCACGTTATAAAATAAGTGATTTCCTTGCTCGTGCTCTCTCTCCTTCTGCTCCTGATTTGGACCTTGAGATTTCTGTCCGGTGCTCCAATGTGGGTCTCTGTCTCCTTTCATCGCCTGATGAAGGTTAATATGCAGGAGGATGTCTATATGTTTTTCTTTGGGTTCTCCTTCTTATTTAGCTTCTCTAGGATCACTAATTATAGGCTCAATGTCCTTTATTTATGGCTAGAAACCAAATATGAGTGAGTGGATGCTCACCTTACTAGACCTGGATGGAGGTGGGTGGTCCTTGGACTTCCCACAGGGCAGAGAACCCTGATTGCTCTTTGGGCTGACGAGGAAGGGGGACTTTATTGGGGGAGGAGGAGGGAAATGGGAGGCGGTGGAGGGGAAGAGACAGAAATCTTTAATAAATAAATAAATATATAGAAAAAATAAAGTTCTTGTCATACAAAAAAAATAAAAATAAAATAAGTGATTTCCCTTTTTATATCCATTTGTGCCTCTTGTTTGTACTTCCTTGGCCTCCATACCAGTAAAATCCTCACATCATGAGCCAAGCCCAAGTGCAGTTTCCAGGCACCGTATACACGGGGGTGCGCACCCACTCTTTTTCCTGAGCATTCCCCAGGTTTGCCCCGGGCTATGGTATGTAATTTTGCTGATGAATGTCTCATGCTGTTCTTAAAGACAAGATTTATTTGCTCTCCGTGCAAATGACTGTAAATCAAGACCAGCCTCATCCCTGTCTTCAGGTGGACCTCATCAGTTGGAGGCGTCTTATCAGCAAGAAACAGCTTCTCCTAATGGCCTGATAAATATTCCGGCCTCCCCAGAATCAGTTATCGAGAGATTCCAATCACGGTCAGTACTTAGAGCAGCTATTACCAGACTTAGTGCTAGCAACCCTTTGTACTTATCTCTGTAACCAGAGAGGCTGAAAAGCTCCTTTTATGTCCCCACTCCTGGTCACTAAAAGCTGAGTTCATTCAAAATTCTCTCCTGCCTACAGAGAGCTCAGAGTCGGACAATAAAGACTGAAGGAGAGATTGAGTGAATATAGTATAAACATCTCCCTAGTGTCCGTTCTCTCCGCCCCCAACCCTGTCTAAATTTGGCACAAGGCAAAGGAATGTAAGTCTTAAGTGAAGGGCAAAGGGACATAGAAACAAACTTCACTGTCTTTGTATCTCTTCAGGAGAAGACAAAAGGGTTTTAGGGCAAATCAGCTTTTTTTTTTTTTCATTATGCGTCTTGGTTTTAATGAAATTGATCTATAGACCCTGAAAGCTGAAGAATATAGGGCCTGGGATTTATGAAATTTCTCAGTGGAAATCAAGTACGTTTTTTCCCTGCATGGCCTTACCGGCATACCTTTGATGGAAGTAATTATAAAATCTCAATTACTGGGAGGAATAAGAGGGGCTGAGAGTTAACCCCTCACTGCCCTTCATGGAAACCAGCTACCATGTGGTCCATAAAAACGACCAGAGAAGGCTTTTCCAGGAAAAAAATAGCAGAATGTAAGGAACCCAGCGCCTCTTAAAGAAATCTAAAAGGACTCTGAAACTCAGAAGCAGGCCCCTTGAAAACCAGAACAGGTGCTAAAAATGGCATCACTTATCTCTTTACAGTCGCTTGGGCCCTATGCGCAAGGGAAGCTGTGCTCTTCGGGATGCCAGCCTCGTGTTGGGTTTCGGTAGATCTCGAAGCTCTGGAAGACCTCGCCTCTATGCTCCCTGGTGATCTTCAAAAGCAGACTTGGCGTTGAGAAACTGTGCGCACCCCTATCACTAACAAGATCGTTGGGGTTCAGCGTGGGTAAGCCATTTTTCCAAAGTCACTTAATGCTAGAGCACGTACTGACCTGATATGCTCAGCCTGCAAAATTTCAACTCTGCCACCAAAGGCCTGAGCGTGGGATGGGGACAGTAACGGAGGAGAGAGGCGTCCCGCTCAACAGTGGCTCTTTCCAAAGCATCTGCTTCTAATCCGGGCAGAACTTTGATTCATATGCCGGCTTGTCATTTTTTTTTAAATGAGCTGACAAAAAGTCTCAAATTCTGTATCAAGTACAAAAATAGCCTTTTCACAATTATCCATTCCTTTCTGCGTGGGTCATGCTCTCTCCACAGTAAGAAGCTACATCCTGTTGGTGGCTTGTCAATCTGTGTGCTGACCTGCCACAGGAAAGTTCCAGTACGAGGCAGCCTTTGTCAAAAGTCCCCGTAGTATGTCCAGTGGAGAGGCTAGGTAAGAACTGAAGCAGAGATCTGGACGCACTGGGTGGTGGCCTCCAGCCTCCTCGCTCCTTCCCAGGCAAAGCCGGGAAAACCTTTGGATCAACTGATCCATTGTGAAGAGAGGCCAGAAAGTATGCCCTGTCTGAGGTAGTCTGTGGCCTGAGAGGATAGTTCTGCTGTCTTTGGGCAGCAAGCGTGCTGGAGACGCCATGATAAATACTCCCTTAAAGTCTCTTTAAGGGGATAAAGGAGAAGTCCTGTAAAAGCCCGTCTTCCGGGCGTGGCAGAACCAGCCAGCGCAGGTAGACCTCACAGCTGTTGTGGCACCAGCAATGGGCCTGTAACAAGACTGGGCCTGGCAACAGTCAATCATGGACGAGGGCGGGACTCACAGGAAGGGCTCACAGGCTCAAACCGCTTCCTGACCAGCTGCTGACTTCTTCTGGAGAACATCGGACTCCAGTAGATAGTTTCAACCCCACTGTCACACGGATAGTCCTCTTTAATTTCAGTGGGCCTAAAAAACAACACCAGCAGCAAAACCCCCGTAAATATGGGAGACTTGTGGGGAGGCATGGGGGGGGGGGATGGAGATGGGAGGGAGAGGGGAGATTAGAAAGAGTAAGTAAGAAATGTCTAATTTAGAATTCCTAATTCTAAAGTAATTGGAATATACAGCATACATGTATGAAGTTACCAAAGAGCAAACTCAATAAATTAAAAAAAAAAAAAAAAAGCTCAGCCGGGCGGTGGTGGCGCTCGCCTTTAATCCCAGCACTCGGGAGGCAGAGGCAGGTGGATCTCTGTGAGTTCGAGACCAGCCTGGTCTACAGAGCTAGTTCCAGGACAGGCTC
>NC_022025.1:3967370-3975333 GCF_000317375.1 Microtus ochrogaster
AAAAAAAAAAAAAAACTCTCAAGGAGGAAACAAATGTTAAATTCCTCTCAAGTAGTTTTCCTGTGAGTGGAACAGCTTGTTAAATCTATGACCTCACAGTTGACAATGGTATAATTGTGGAACTGAGTCAATAGCAATAAAACGTTTTCCCGGTTTTGTCCAGCGCTGTCTTTCTCCTCCTAAGGTTTGTCCCAATGTTCTTCTCTTCCTCACAGAGATTATACGGCCAGATAGAGCACACAGGGCTCCACATCCCCGTCCTTCTGAGGCCATGTAGAGCGGCTCATCCTTACGACTGTTGCTGTAGGTCTCATCTGCTCAGGTCTTGATCCCATCAGCATAACTTGGCCTGCCTCATTTCTGCTCTCTGACACGTTTCCCTCACGCCAGGCCCGAACGCTCTCACCTCTTCTTAAACACCGAGGTACTAACCAAGGGGCACGCCTTAACTAACTCAGCAAACACTACTTCTGCCCCCACCCCCACCCCAAGCTCCTTCAACCATCAGACTCTCCCGAAGTGAAGGATTTTCCCGTAAATGTTTTATGACTTTCTAACTCCACAGAATTCCCCGATCCAGCTTTATTATTCTATCTCGTTTCTTACTTGGCACACAGTTTTCCTCATTGAAACAGATTCCTCTTGTGTGGCCCTGTGTCCATTTGTCAGTTGCCAGAAGACAGCATGCTATAAGAGAAAACTCCCGGGCAGTGTATGTCAGTCAGGTTTTGGGATTTTTTTGTCATTTTTTTTTTTTTCCCTGGGTCTCCCCTGTGCGCCTTTGTGGAGACTGTCGAAGCCTGGCACAAACTGCAGCTCCTGAAGGGGATCTTCTTCCGACAGACAGTGTGTTCCCAGCTTGCCCAGCAAGGACTTCCTTGGCAGCAGGGCAATGAAACCACTGGAGACAAAGCAGCCGCTGGCCACCTCCACAAAGGCAGCGGCAATGACTCAGTCTTGAAGTATTTGCTGTCGATGGTGCATAACAGAAGGCGGGGCTTCCGAAGATGGCGCTCCAAGTAGCCAAATCATTCACCTGGGAAAGAGAGCCAAGTGAAAAATTAGATGGACATATCATCCTGTGAACAGGTGGCAAAGAGACTAGCAAGGAGCTGGAAGCCATCTTAGAAGAAAAGGTCTCAATGGCCGGGGACCTTTAGGGGTGCTGGAAAAGGAGTCTTGTGACTTGGCTTGGGCAGGATGCCCTTCACCGGTCCCACTCTGCACCCGTGTCTGGAAATGAACCCTCCCTGCTCTTTTCACAGGATTATTGTATCAGGCCAGTTCAGACAAGGCAGTAACTAACACAAATCCGACTGGAGCTCTCCTCCGCCTCACTCTTGGGCAGGGTGTGGCTGGCAAATTCACTTCCCGTGAAGACGCAGCATTGAAGAAAAAACTATCCCAGGAACAATCAGTTTGGGCTTTACTGTTCTCTAAGCCATCCACAATACATTTGCTGGAGAAGTAGAAGGAAGGGAAGAGGACTGTGGGTAGAAAAGACCAAACAAAAAGGGGATTTTTTCTGTATGCTGTGCAACAGTTTCTTCTGAGATTAATCACCGGTGTTGAAGAGGCGCTCTTTACGACAGGAAGTGAAACATTCCATCCTGCAGGGAAATAAAAAACTCAAGGCTTCATTCAGGAAGCCCCTGAAGCTGAGCAGGCTCACTAGGGCCCTCCCTCCCCAAGCAGGTGGAAATTGTCAGGACTCTAGTGTCATGCTCAGACAAGCAGAGCTCCCGAGAAGAGACTCAGCTCACCAGAGCTACATCGAAAGGATACTCTCCAACCCTCTGGGTTGCCTTCCCTGGAGCAGATGGCTACAGGTTCCCACTTTAAGAGCTGTCACCCAGCTGTGTTGGGTTTTTAGAGAAGAGCTGACCTTGAGTCATTCCCATAAGTAACCTTTGCCCATTTTCCTTCAAGCAACCCCAGTGAAACTCACTGGCTCACAGACTCGGACCCTAGTGGCATCCCTAGTTTGCTCTGTTCTTAGTTCCCTCTCTGGGGTGAGTAGGCATTTATTGACATCTCCTCAGGAACAGAATCATACAACGCAGTTTCTAAACGCGAAAGCTCAAGACAAAGATGGCTGATGGCAGATCTTGGGTGAGCTCCCAGCAGCGCTATGCTGTGGTCCAGGTGACTGTGGCTCTGAGGTGGCTTTGAGATTGTACCACAAGAAGTGCTCACTGCTGCTCCTGCACTGAGATTCAGTTGAGCTCATCCTGCCCTGAGAGCCAGCTTACCAAATGTTTGCGCATCTGTGCCTCTCACAGGGGTCAATGCCAAGCTTAAAATCAAAGGACAGAAGAAGAGAAAGGAGAAAGGAGGGGAAGGAAGTAAAAATGGGGAAAGCAAAGAAGAAAGGTTTAAGGTTCATTTTATTTTCCTAGGTGATAGACTAATTGGCCAAGAAAATTGTTGTTTTGGACCATGTAAAATTACTGCTAATCAACCATTTGTTGACCCACAATTAAAAATAATGGCAATTTCATGAGGTTCAGCAATTAATAAAAAGCTAGTTCCTCTACTTGCAGGTGGTGACCTTGCCAGATCCCTGGGGAGACGCTGCCTGTCAGAGGGCTTCCCTCTGTAAAGGTCCCTCACATAAACTCTTGCTGTTCCCTGACATACATAGAGCATCCCCTGAGGGCATTGTTATGATTCCTGACAGAAGAAAATCAAAATAGGGTGTGAAAGAGAGTTAGCTGGCTACAAGCTGGGAGCAAGAAGGATTACAAGTTAGAACACAAATCTACTTGGCAGCCTCTTGTCTTCTCTTTGGGAGGCTTGGCTTTCCTAAACAGGGTGCATTTCCCTGTCTTTGTTTCCCGTCTTCAAATGCATCTTTGTGTTTTCAGTGTATCTCTGAACAACAATGAAGAGTCAACTAACATTGGTCCCTCTGCTGCAGAAAGAGCCTTGAAATGAACTTCTTTCACTGATGCCCAGGGAAGGAAAGGCTGTGACTTCTAATGTTTTAAGAGTAAACCATTGAAAAAGATTTATAAGACAGAATTGAATCTACACCCAGGGAAGACCTAGAAGACAGAGAAGAAAGAACACATGTCCAAACTACCACCTAAATCTCTATTCATGGCACAGGGAGTCCCTTTTTTCTTGGGTATGCTTTACTTTGAAATGGTCCATCAACTTCATAACCACCCACTCTATGAAGCCTTTCCCAATCCCCAAGTCACAGTGGATTTCCGACTTCTCTGTCCTTCCAGAAAACTTTATGTTGCAGAATCAGATTCTTCCTTGGGTAGTTCAGACACCAGTGTTTGTGCTTTTACTGTATGCAAGGCACTGCCTGAAAGATAAAGTATAGAAAACACAATCTTGGGGTGGAGTTTTAGCAATTGCTCAATAGTTAAGAGCATTAGCTGTTCTTTTGAAGATGAGTACGTACTGTTCTTGTAAAAACGAAAAAGCAACCTTGGTTCCCAGTATCTATGTAGTACAGCTCACAGCCATTTGTAACTACAGTTCCTGGGAAATCAAATGCCGCTGGTCTCTACCAAAACCTGCATTCACATGTGTTTGTGCATGTCCTACACACACACACACACACACACACACACACACACACACACATTAAAAATAATTAAAATAAATCTTTTAAAAAATACAGTCTTAATGATGCTTGCAGTCTGGTTGGCCTTCCTATGGCAGCAGATGAGGGTGGTTCTGGCGATGCCAAAGGTCTTAGGACACTTGACGTTCTCTACCAGACTGCCAAATTCCTTTGTTTCTAGTCTCTCATGGAGCGATGCCGAATGCCATGCTCAGCACGTATCAATGTGGTGACTGTCTATAAATGATGACTGCAAAGCAAAGTTCTTAGTTATTGAAGATGCTGTCAAACCTTGATCGATAGATGACCAGTACCCGCTCCATACTGTGTTGCTGCTCAAAGCCCCTTGCTTCTCTTCCAGTCAGCCTCAAGCAGGCTTCTATAGTCAGGGTCAAACGTGAGTTCTTGCCCGTCCTTCATTCAGATCTCCCTAAAGCAAAGTACATGCTCCACTGCGCGATGTCGGGGGGGGGGGGTTGGGGAGGGGTACTCCGTTTTGTTCCTTCTTCTTCCTCTCTGCTGACTGCAAGGACTTACCATTTGGTTTTCTGTTCAGAATAATCTTTAAAACAATTTTGGACATCTCCATGTCATCGCAAAGTTCCTGGGTGACAGTTTTGCTTCATTTCTTCCTTGGGTGTGATTTGTTCACATTTGGATGTTACCTGATTTGTAAAATGGCTCTTCTATTCAGGAAGAATGTCATATAGTGCCCAAGCTAAATTTAGGGGTTGTATCAAGTCTTGAGTTAGAATTCCAGCAAAGAACCCCAAGGTCCCAGTTGTGATTTCTCTGAAAGGAAACTGAGAAGCTTCTCCTGGCAGGGGTTTGGAGGCTGCTCCTAGGAACATGAAGATCTTACACTAAGATCAGGTAGGTCTCTAGACACAGTGATGCACACTGGGTAGCTTTTATAATGTTGGGTCTGTTTTTTACTGTCTCAGAGCCCAGATCTCTTATCAAGATGATTGGGTTCAATTTTTCTACATTGTTAACTGTCTCTCCATGGTCCCATATAAGGGCACAAACCCTGTTCCAAAATCCGTCAACTTCCAAAAGCTCTCTCCTAATACTAACATATGGGATATAAATTTTTGAGACCCAAGTTTTAGGCCACAATTAAAAGTAAAACAAGGACTGAAGGTCATTGACAGAGGGCATGTTAACAAGCAGAAGAGCAGGGTAAGCCATGGCAGCACAGTCCTGCCGAGGGTCATGTGGGATACCGTGGGGGCACAATGCAGAACAAACCCACCCACAGGCAAGGGGCCTGAGAGGATCACCTACCAGCTTCGCACCACCCGACTTTGGCTAGGAACTGCTTCAGGGCGATCCCTGCTTTATTCTGCACATCCCTGAAGTCATTAAAATGTCCTCAAGCAGAGACCAACAGGAGCTGGAGGTAAAAAATCTTGACTTGCACAGAAACCTGAGCACTAATGCTGCAGATAACCTCCGGGATGGCTGAGGGGATCCAGCCAGACAACAGCAGCGTGAGCCACATGCCCTGATGCATTATGGATCTTAATACCAAGCCCAACTCACCCTACACTAAGAAAGACTATTGTACCAGGGACTACACAAGAGCATTCGGCGAAAAGGGCCGCTAAACCTGAAATGAGGCTTAAACTTTCGCCCAACCTCCATATTGTGATAAGGAGAATCTCTTCTGATTTCTTCTGACGTAGTAGATGGAGTGGCTAGCAGTGAGCCAAGGCTACAACAGCTCTCAATGTAGGTACCATAGGATCTGATTTTAAATGTGGCAGGTTTTTCTTAAAGATGTATTTATTTTATGTATCTGAATACTCTATCTGTATGGACAACTGCATGCCAGAAGACAGCATCAGATGCCATTATGGATGGTCGGGAGCCACTGTGTGGTTGGTGGGAACTGAACCCTGGAGCCTCTGGAAAAGCAGTCAATGAGCCTAACCACTGAGCCATCTCTCTGGCCTCATGTTACAGTCTCTTTATTGTACACAAGAAAGCATACAAACAATAAAGAAAAGGGCAGCAGAGAGCATGCAAGTTTTGCAGTAGATTGACAGGGCATCTTGACAGAGGAGAGACACCTAATGCAAGGCTATTATCTCCCCATTCCCAACACATCTCCGTGCTGCTTTGCAGAAAGCCGAATCTGTGCTCATCGTGAGCTGTTGTTTCTGAGACCAGAGACAGTTTCATCTGCTTTGCCCAATGGCGCAGCGAGCCTGTCAAACTGCGCCCACCACCACCACGGTTTGCCTGGCCATTTGCCATAACGCCTGAATGACACAGAGGGGATTTGACCTGACCAGAATTGTCTTCTCCAAGGTTCACTGAGCATGGGCAACAGACTTCCCCAGTGCTCCTCATTGGGGCACCTGGCCTGAGAGTGAGATCTCTGGTTTTTCAGCTTGAAACTTCAGTTGGTATTGAGGCTGTGGCTTGCACATTTGTGAGACACCACGCCTCTGCTGAGTGTGTTTCTGCTCTTGCCTCCGTGTCTGGGCCGGGGCTTTCCCTGTTCTTTTTCTCTCCCACAAACTGTGGTTTGCATGTTTTCCATCTTACTACTTAATGGCAGGATTCCTTTCTCCACCTCAGGAACAAATTGAATCTTCTGATCGTAGGTTATTTGCTTTGTCTTTGAAGCCCTGTAACTTGTCTTGGCCATGAATACCGAATGAACAGCTCCTGCAGAATGAAAGACTAGGGTAGTCTTACCCAGCCACATCCACGTCAAGCACCCTCTGCTTTCTGACAGCTATGACACAGTAAGTAGGCACCCTCCGAGCTCCTTTTGTCTTAGCAATTGTTAGTCGCCTGGAATCATAGGAAAACGAGGCTAGACAAGGTCTTGAGGGTTATTCTAAACTACCACTTAATGTCTGTAGTGTCTAGTCTGCCACATCACGTCATGGCCTGATTGAAAGGGTTTCGGATATGCAGAAGGCCACTGTAAAAGATACTGTTTAACTCGCTATGACAGAGGTGAGCAGCATTTGTTTCATGGTCAGTAAAGCTTAACATTAAACAAGAACTGGGTTTTCTTGGAATCTAACAAAACAGTGTCGAGACTCAGTAGATTTATGTCATTCACCAAGGCTTGTCTCATGGTTTGATGGATAGGAACCAAAATTCATTCAGCTTCTCACAGTGGTTTCACTTGACGCAGGAGGAGATGGATGGAGATGAACTCTCCTCACAGATGTCTTGGCGTGACTTAGAGTTTTCCTTTTTAGAGCAATTACATTGACTTTGACCCCAGCACTGAGCATCTGGGGGACGCTCACCTCTGCTCTCAAATCTGCTGTTTGCACTTACTTTTAAATGATTAAAACAATGTTCAATCTCATTTTTTTTTCTTTACACTAGAGACAACTTTGTTTGAAACCATGGTTTTCTTTCACCTGATACCACAATGTCATCTATGTTCCCAAATTGAAATTTGACGCTTCTACTCCTAGAACTACTTCTGAGATTTCAATGATTCAGTCACGGAGGCAGGTGTGTGTGTGTGTGTGCGCGCACGCGCACATGCACGCGCACGCGCATGTATGTGAAGTGCTTGAATGAGTATATAATTAGAAACATTTAAAATCATGGGAGAGTAGCTTTGAGCTCAAAAAGCACACAGACTAGCTTTGTAGCTTTTCTCAAATTACTTTATCTTCTAGTATTTAGGGTCCTGATCTGGAAGATGTGAGCTAATAACACCATTTAGATATACTAAAAGTATTAAAAGAGATACATCTATATGTAAGAGATATTTAATATAGTAGCTAATCTTTATTATACTAACCATAGGTGATTGATAGATAGGTAGGTAGATAGGTAGATAGATAGATAGATAGATAGATAGATAGATAGATAGATAGATAGATAAGACAGATGATACTTAGATAGATTATAGATGATAGCTAGATGGTTGGATAGATAGATGATAGATAGATAGATAGATAGATAGATAGATAGATAGATAGATAGATAGATAGATGATAGATACATAGATACATAAATAGATACATAAATAGATACATAAATAGATACATAAATAGATACATAAATAGATACATAAATAGATACATAGATGGATAGATTATAGGAGAGAAAAACTTTTAGATTATATTAGGAAGTCACAAAACTATTAAAACTCTCAATATTTGAGTTATATTCTTAGACACGCCTCTGAAGATGGCTAATGCTTTGCATGTCTTCTCATAAAATAGTGTCCTTGTTCTTTGTAAGCCAGATACTGAGGCTTAACTTGTAAGTGTTGTAATTAGAGCGGCGGAGCTGCGTCCCCAGCACCCGGCCGCCTGCACGGCTAGCTTTATACCCGAAATAATTACACGGAAACTGTATTCTTTTAAACACTGTCTGGCCCCATTAGTT
>NC_022025.1:3975433-3986912 GCF_000317375.1 Microtus ochrogaster
TCTGGAGTGGGACCATCATGGCGACTCACTGACTCAGCTTCTTTCTCCCAGCATCCTGTTCTGTTTTCTCCACCCACTTAAGGGTTGGCCTATCAAGGGGCCTAGGCAGTTTCTTTATTAATAAGAAATCACTCCCACATCATGTAAGCAAGTAGAAGTGGACTTATTTGTCTCCACACCTTGGAATCTTCTAGCCCTAGATTCTGCTCTGGGACAAGAGTTCCTCAGGTGTTGAAGTTCTGGTCAGTCCAATGAACCATTGCTTCCGAAGCTGAAAGTCCCTCTGTATAGCGTGAGAGACTTTGTAAACTTGCCTCTCTGGCATGTACAGGTGTCCGTTCCTGTAGCAGACTCCCTCGAAGCCTTCATGTCAGACGTGATGCTGTCTGATTTGGTGTTCCTCCCACACACACTCCAACTTCTGCTGGTGCAGAAACAGACAAAACCTCTCATCTGCAGCCGTTCCCTGCATGTGTCCACTGTGATTGTGCAGCAACAGCTCTTGGCTATTTCTTTTCCTTCCACTGAAACTAATCTGGAGATTTGCTGCAAATCACAGAAGGGAAATGCAAAAGTTCACCTTGACATATACATTCGATAGACACATCAGGGACAAATAAGTCAGAATCCCCGTTGCCTAGTACTTGGTTGATTGCTTTCCCTTCTTCACCCATGTGTAGAGATCATGCAGGCAGCCCATTGTGGAATTCCCTATGCAGAGGCCCAGCAAGCATGTTGTCCTAGAGTCTAGGATCTCCTCAAGCCTGCTGAATGAATAGACCATGGGTCTTCTAGCAAAGAGGCCGTGTGGTTCACATTCCTGTTCCTAGAATAAACTCTCTAGAAGAGGAGGAGGAGCAACAGTATATAACACACCAAAGACAACCAATTATATTAAAGATACAGTTATTGAAAGTATTTCACTATTATATATACTTTTTCAATATGCACAAAATAACAAGATCTTGCAACATGTCTATTAACCACTATAATTCCAAAATAGCAATGAGTTCAAATCATCATTGAAATGCTGCCAAAAGTACTCTTGATTTTTACTCATGGTCGAGTCATAATTATTACTGGCATAAATGTGGTTTGTATCTTGCATTGTGATTGAAGGAATACTGAACTTCAAAGGTTCATACAAACTAAAGTTGTAAATTCGCCGCTTCGAATGTGTAGCACTCCGCTGAGTTCCTTCCTCCTCGCCAATCCACAGTTTAAGAATTGTGGGACCTCTGTTCACGCTGTGAACCAGATTCTAGTTTGAGATTCCCACCCTCTGGCCCCTCTCCTAGCCAATTGTAAGAACTCAAGAGTCAGGCTCCTAGCAATGACGAGCAAGCATGGCCGGGGCTCCTCTTAAGAGGTGGACTTTGTCTTCCCCGACAATGGAAGGCATTCACTTGGAAGAGAGCTGTGTACCTTTACTGTTCGGTCCATAGGCTTTGAAGGCTCTGGACCATGCTGCCAGGAGAATCCGTGCCCCCCCCATCCCCGCCCCGACATGATGAGCACTGCCGTGGAAAAGGCAGCCTAGCCCAGAGTCTCCACCACAGAAGGTAAACACTGGGGAGTGAGCCTCCATGGCAGCAAAGCCCTTCATGCTAGGTCATGCTGGATGGAGGCTGGGCTTGTGGGACAAGACTTGGGGTTTTCATCCAGGGCTCCGACTGGGTGTTCCCAGCCTTACTTTCTGTCTGTTTGTTCTCTTGTGTTTGTTTTTCTGGCCCCATCCCTCCTCCTTTTCAGCCTGGCTCTGATTCAGCTCCAAACTGGAGCCCCAAAGCAGCGAGGCTGACTTCCTCTATGAACCCCTCCTGAAGCTAGCCCAGGGCCCCGCCAGGGGAAGACAGAAGTCACAGCAGCCAGCACAGTCCCCACCACCTGCCTCCCTCTTTTCTGCTCAACAGCAAAGGGCTCACCTCAGCTCCTGCCAAGCCCTGACAGCTCTGGAAGCTAAGAGGCTTCCTTTGAGGAGTGCACAGGTCTCTGCGCAGAGCTCAGCTGCCAAGCCAAGGGGCCAGCTCTAGGAATGTGTTTTTAATATTCATTGTTCACTCTGTCTGTTACCGATGTGTTCACTGCAATTATTCTAATTCTTTGCACATGTGTTGTTATGCAATGGGGCCTTTTAAGCTATGCCAGGGTTTTTTCTTTCTTTCTTTCTGAAACCCAAATATATTATTTCTACCTATGTTTCAGTTAGTTTACCACACTTTCTTATTTTATTTCAAAGATCAATCTTGGAGGCAAAAGACAGAGTGGCGTGTGCAGAAAGCGAGGTCCACCTGCTTTCCTCGTGGTAGGCCAGTTGCTTTTGATTTGGGTTTGTGTGTTTTCTGCCTCGATCTCTTGTTCCCTTCTTCCCACACACACAAGCAAGCCGGCATACGGACATCCATGGCCCACATGTGATCCTCCTCGGGCAGCCTCTGCACCCAGGGGAAGAGCGAGCATGCACAGCCAGAGAGAGCATAGCCATGCACATGCGTGCAGACCGCATGCGGGCAGAAGATTTCTTTCACAGTAAATTATTTTCTCCCTCTCACTGCTGAAGCTAGAAAAAGAAGAAAAATTCTTTCTTCCTTCTTTCTCTTTCTTTCTCTCATTTCCTTTTAAATTTTAATTGGGCCTTCTCTGATACAATATAAAACTACCACCACTGAACCACACAAAGGATTACATTCCCTCATTAATTCACACTGTCTTATGTTTGTTTAAAGAAAAAAAAATTCTTTTTTCATCAGGGAAAAACAGGAACAGTGAAACCAGATTCTAGAAGGCCATTACCCTTCAAGTTTCAGAGGACAGAGACACGAGCCGAGCAAATTAAGAATGACTGTTGTTTACTTCTAATAACGTTGTCTGAGCCCCCAGAAGCTAAATGGAGAATCAAACAGCGGAAGTGTGCACCTGGCAAGCATCTCCAGCCTCCCCATGCATGTGCCTTTCTTTACAGACTCTTCTGGCTGCTCTCTGTTTTTGCCAGGCGGAGAAATCTGGCACGGTGGCACCCCTGCCTGCTAAGCGTTTTACTTCCATTGTTAACTGTATCCACTTGTCACCAGGAGACATTAGTATTTTAAGGTAGCAGGGAAGCAGGCCTGCCTGCTCCGGAATGCTGCTGTAGCTCTCCTTGCCAAGAAGGAATCAAAGAAAAGGATGGCGCTAATCTGGGAAATCACACTAGAGAGAAAGAAACATGCAGAGAATGGCAGAGGCAGGGAGTGCGGGAGGGAGGGAGGGAGGGAGGGAGAAACTGAGAGGCAGAAGAAGAAGCAGACATGCACAGAAAAGCTGGAATTTCCGTGAAAAGATTTAGAAAAGGAGGGTACAGCCGTTGCTAGGAAGCCAGGAGGAGAGTGAGCAGACACAACATCCACCAGATTTTTTAATACAAACCCGTGTGCCTTTGTTTGCTCCATCTCTCAAGTGAGGCAGCTGGGTGAGGAGGAAGAGGAATGTGCTTCTGTCTACTTTAAAAACGGGTTGTTTGAAAGGCGTGCTTGCAGAGTGACTTTGGGCAGCTCTGCTGAAGGATGCCTGAAGTCAAAGGGCACAGCCTTGTTCCCTAAATTCCAAGGCTATCTATGCTTGGGAGAAGCCCACTTTAACATGACACACCCTTGGAGGCTTGATGCAAAAGAGGCACTCTTTCTAACCTGCATGGCAACCGGGTAGTCTTGCTGCTACTCAGTCCAAGTGCGGGCAGGAAAATCTGGTTCACGATGGCCACATGAGCTCTGCTCTAAATGAACAAATAGAAGCGAAGCAGTGTCATGGGATGGTAGCTGCTGCAGGAGCACCTGAATAGTAGCTGTGGTAGTCAGAGGTGCAAGTGTGTGTGTGTGTGTGTTTGCGCGCGCGCATGCACATGGCATGTTTACCATGCAGGCTCGCAAGCTCCAAATATACATGGTTTGGGAAATTCTGCCAGGGGTTGCTGTTACAGTCTTGAATGGAAACTCAATCTGGAGACAGACTTCCCTCCTCGTGAGTAACCATAGCCCTTTCTCTGAAGCCTTCACCCGATCAAAACTTACTGGCATTACGCAGAGTGATCTGCCTTATCCAAGGTCTGCTGATTTAAATTATAATCATGTCTCAGAAAATAATTTCACACCAACCAACAGTCAATATCTAGACTGAAATTAACCAGACAGCTGGATACTCTCATTACAGACAAAATTAACTGTTGCACATCTCTATGAGATAGATAACTTGGCAAATAATACCTCATCACCCACTCAACCAACACACCAAAGACCAAGAGCTTAATGGTCAGCCAGTCTGGCCAGTTGGTAAGCTCCAAACTCATCCTGCCTGCATCCAGGAATAGTGGCTCATTCTCAGGGCTGATTTCATCTGCGACTCAAAAGGGCTAAAGGAGACAATTCTAACTTCCATGTAGAAAGACAAGCAAATGTAGTGAAATTCACGTTCAATTTTCCTAAAATTAAAAAAAAAAAATACAGAAGTAAAAAATCCAATTTGAACTTTAGATAAATAATAGTTAACATTCTAACATGAATACTACTATACTCAGAAAAACATACTCTTCAAAATTTTGCATTGTTGTTCAAAAATGGAGTCCCAGTTGAATATGAATTTCAGATAAGTAACATGCCTTTTTAATATATGCATGCAACATTTGAGATATAGTTCTTATAATAGTGACGGCTTTCTAGAGGAGCAGAGTCAATTGAATGAACAGGTGTCACAGTAGGGACTTACTAGACTGGCTTCAGTGATATGTCCTCAATAGTGAACTATGACTATCTGGACACTGGAGGGGCTGAGAACCTGATAACTAGCTATAACCATGAGGTTGGAAGCCTTAGTAGCCCACTGTAGCACTGAAGGTCTGGAAGATTTCTGGAAGCTCACTGGTTTTCAGTCCATGTTGGAAGGCTAAGGAAGCTGGTTTCTTGTGGTAGGAAAAGATGGTAACAGCAACAACAGCAATGACAACAGAGTAAATGTACTTCCCAGCAAGGGGCAAAGGTGGGCAGGCAAAAACCAACAGCTATCCCTTCAACCTCCTCATTTCTGAGTTCTCAACAGAATATGCTACAAGCTCTGCAGAAGGGCCTTCTCTTCTCAGTCAGTCCTTACAGGACATGCCCTCATGCACTTATCCAGAGCCTGCTTCTGTCTAATAGCAGACTTTCCATGTTGAACAAGGTTCAACATTCACTTCTGTCTGTGGAAGGCTGAGCACCTCTCTACCCAGTGCTGACCGACCTGGACAGGTAATGCTACTTCAGTTTCTTCCTCCTTCTGACTGGATTGAGTGTAGAAGCACTATCCAATTAATCCTGCCAGATCTGTTTAAATGAAAGAATCATTGACACCCCAGTCATATTGCTGAGGATCTCTTTGGTCCCCTCAGCCTTCTGTTTTCATACTTCAGTGCTTACTCACTTCCTTTTTTAAATGTCTACAACCCTAATCTAGATTCATTATTTCCCTTAGGTAAAAATGTGAACTCTGTTATTAGCATGCCCCTCTCACAATCCAACTGCCACACCCACCAACCATCCTAACATTCATACACTTCCCAGATTCAAAAATATTTTGCTTCCAGAGTGTTTAATGTTTTAGTCTAGTTTCTGCTACAATAACAAAATGCCACAGACTGATAAAATTATTAAACAATCTAAGTTTACGCAGTCCATAGTTCTGGGAACTAAGCATTCAAGATGGAGAAGCTCCATGTACTCTTGTGAGGCAACCCTCACAACGCAGAAAGAGTACATGCTCTCATTCGGGTGTAGGCAAAAGTTTCTGTCCCTCCTGGTCCCACAGCTGTTCAGCCCCAAAGAAACACACAGAGGCTTGTATACTGGACAATCAGCATTTTATTAGACCAGTCTGAGTGACAAATCTTTGCAGTGACAAGAGCTTCAGCATTCAGGCCTTTCTCCCTTTTCTTATAAAATCATCATGCTATCATGTTCCCCGCTCACAACTCCATATAACCCTAACTATCTCCTAAAAGTCTTATGTCCAAATACCATTCCTAGGAATTTGGGGGTGAAGCTCTCAACCATGAACTTTTAGGGTACACATTCGAACTATAGCACCAGTTAAACAGAGTGTTCTATTTTGACCTACATGAAGCCCCAAAAAAACGAAGACATTCATCATGAGTATAAAGGTACTCTATGAGTTGAATGGCTGTCAATAATTTACGTCACTTTGGAGCACTGTAAAATACAAAATGTCCATAAGTTTGAATTTTAGATCAACAAATGATAAATTTTTTTGTTCTTTAAGTGGTAGTTTCCATTTAAGCAGATACCATAAACCTGTGTCAGACATTTTCTGTGAAGAGACAGATGGTGTTTTGGCAGGCTTTGGGAGTTCCGTAGTGTCTTTTATATCACTCTATCTGCTCTTGTATCAAAGCAAATGCAGGCAACAAATAACATATCCATGAATGGGCTTACAGTATCCAGTATGGATTTAGCCCACATTCTGTAGACAGTCAATAAGATTGGCTCTCCGAGTCCCAACTGAGGTATTTCCTGTAAAGCTCCCCCCAATCTACTAGGCTTGAAATGATTTCTTCTTTAACGCATATCTTATGCCCTTCTGTGGAAATGCCCATCATCTGTCATATACACAGCCCTTACCTCACTTCTCTTCTGACTAGCATGGCATGGAATTCCTTTCAAAAGCATGAGCAATCTTTTGTACAAGGTATGTATTTCATGAGAAACTATTTATAGGAAGAATAGTTTGGTTTCTATAGAGTTAATTTGTGCAAAGGCAGATGTGGACCAGCTACAACTTCTTGCTTCTCAATCAGGGAAAATGTTAATTCTCTTGAGAACCATGAACCAATATCAATGCCTACTGGAGAAATTCAAATTCTAGGCCTATCATCCATCACTTAAAACACACAGAAATCCACACATCAAAAATAATTAGCTGACCATTTAATTCCCCAGCCAAGAATGTTGGTAATGCACACGCATCTGGGCTGAAACCACTTCCTTTTTGAAGCACACTCAAAATAAATAAGTAGTTTTATCTGATCTGATCTTCCAATACATTCCTCCACAATCCTTCCCTTGGGAGAACCTCATTACCTCAGCTCCAAAGCCACATGAGTCGGAAGAATCGGGCCTTCCTGTAGCAAGGCAGGAAAGAGCTGCCCTGTGCATCTCTCCTGAGAGTTTCAGACCTGCAGAGACCAGACATAGAGAGGCCAAACTACAGGTGTTTCTCCTATAAAACAGTAGCACTTTTAAATGACCTCAGGTCAGCCATGACCAAAAACTGGGGTCAATTTTATTTTTCCAGTTCTGTAACATTCTTATACATGGCGACTTTTGTGCTGTCAGAAGTTTGCGTTTGGCATATTGTTTCTTAATATGGGTTTTGGGGATTGGTTGGTTGGTTTTTGTTGTTGTTAAATTTCTACACCTCTCACCCATTGCAAGTGCATTTCCTGTCTTCCTAATCCAGAGGCTTTCGAAGAGAAGGAGACACAGCTCCTGCTCATGTATCTTCCAGAGCCCTCGAGTTGCCACAGTCACAGCCATTCTCAATGAATGGATGCACATACGACATAGTAGCCACCTAGCGCTCAGGTTAGTTTTCCAATATTAAATTTTCTTTTTCTTAAAAATCTTATCCCATGTCCTTTATGATATTAATTATTCTGTATTTAAGACTCTTGCAGTTTTTGTAACCCAAAGAGAGTAAACTAAAATTTTCACTTGCAGCTGTTTTTTTTACATTTTTAATGTTTCTTTTTATTTTAATTTTATTTATATATTCCTTGAGAATTTCAGACACGTATAAAATATATTCTAATCATATCCATGCTCAACTCCTCTCCCTCCAACTTCTCTCCCAGAACCCCTTCACACCCCGTCCCAACTTCACGTCTTCCCCCATACCTTTCTAACCCACTGAGGCCCATTATTGTGGCCAGTGTTTGCAGAACCATCCACTGGAGCGCGGGAAGCCTTTGAGAGACCACACTCCCTCTCCAGCAGCCATCAACTGCAGGGGCCTTAGGGGCCCCCTCCACTGCAGGCTGGAATGTTGACTAGCTTGCTCTTGTGCACACCCTGTGCAGGCAGCCCTAGCTGCCGTGATTTCAGGAGTGCAACAGCATTGTCACATCTAGGGGACACGCTCTCTCAGAAGTCCTTCCCCACCTCTGGTTCTCAGTCTTTCCCCTTCTCCTCCACAACATCCTTGAGCGTCTCACGGATGCACCACGTCAAATCAACACTCTGAGGCACAGGGCACTGCGAAGGATAGCATGGTCCCTCAAAGGCCCTGCGGATGTTACACCTGGAGACAAGAAAACAGCGCTGTGGAGGCAGAAGACTACGGAAGGTAGGGTGGCATTAGATTTCCTAAACACCTCTTGTGTGTTTACCAATTCTACATTTACTAATCTGACCTGTCTTGGCTCCAAGCACAGGGATGTTCTTAGCAGCCTGCCCTGGGCTGGTCCTTAGAGGCCCAGAAGGTGAGAGTCTGTGGAGGGCATGGACTTCCTTAGCTGCTTACAAAAGGGAACTAAATCGGGAATGGTGGCCTCTGCCTAAGTCAGGACAGCTTTTAAACAAAACCCCCAAATCTGTTATAAACTGAAAGAAGTCACTGCCTAAACCTTATTCTAGTTTGTTTCATTATAGCGGACACCTGTTGCCATGGCCTTTGTCACTGTGCTTGATGCCCAGCATGTAGAGGCATTTAGTACACTTGCTTGACTAATTTAATAAGTCCAGATGGCCAGGCATGTGTCAGGGAAGCAAGGTGGCCCACAGACCTCTGACTTCCTGTGGTCTACACTGAGGAGAAGTAGAGTAGGGTTATTCTATTCAAAGATGAAAATGTGGATTATGTCAGTCTGCCAAGAGATTGCATCCCCAGTCTGGATGAGTTTTGTTGTTAGTTACAGATGTGAATAAAAACAGAGGCTTCCTTTTATGCTGATCAAATCTAAGAGCAAAGTACCATTTGGGGATAAGAGCAGAGAGGATAAGAAACATAAAACCGAGTCTCGTGACAGCTACATTTCAATGGCCCGCTGTGGAATAGGAAGACAACAAAGCTATAAACACAAAGAAGAAGAAGACTTGACACAAACTCCTTAGCATGCTGACAGGTCTGGGAAGAGTGGCAGTCATTGATTTTTATAAAGTCATGTGACACTTCAAACATTTGGATGTCAGAGAACAAGTGGTGGGGGCACCATGAGACTGACCAGCACACATTCTATGTATGTGAAGATTCTTGCTTCGTATAAGAAAAGAAATAGCAGAAGTGCTCCAGATCAATGCACATAGCAGGAAATGAGTCTCAGACGGTAGAAAGCGAGTCTCGAGCACGGCGGATACAGGAAAACAGACGTGAAATTGTACTCACAGCCACCTGCTGTTTCTCCAACAGTACCATGGAGTGCAGATGACATGACTAGCAGTGTCATAACTCCAGGTTATAGCAGTCCAGGCTCCTGTTGGACTCGGGAACAATGAGGCCATCTACCACATCAGCTTGTGCCTCGAGGTTTCAAACGGAAAGCATGGCATGAGGACGGTGGCCACCGAAGACTTCTTGTTGAGACAGTTCCCATAACCCCAGTCCATGGAACACCCTCTAACAAAGCTAAGGATGACGAGATTTTATTTCCTCTTTACTCCTGTTATTTTTCTAGCCTCACAAGTTACTTTATTCTGTTAGAGAATTTAGAGGCTAAATTCCAAAACATGCAAGGCTATTTCACCCCTCGGGAGCCAACCAGAAAATTCTCTTCCTGTCTAATACAGACATCTGTGTCCTTTGAGAAAATGCAACTATCTGGTGCCTCTATGACATTCTTGGAAAATATATTAGCTCTTTTCTATGCTGAAACACAGACCGGGAGAAAATAGCAGCAGCGAAGATTTGAATTAAGCTACGGTGCGCCGTGAGAAATCATGTTCCGTCACTGCTGTTGACCCGTATTCCGACATGCTCCCAGCATCCACTTCATTAAAAGCCTAGAAACCAATCAACCAAAAGCTTGGAACCAGAGCAGCAAGCCAAGAATGAAATTAGCCACTAGATTTTGAATTTCTGCACAGCTTTGCAAAATTCAGTAGTGACTTGTATTGAAAGGAGACCTAATTAGGACATCAAGTACTATTGACTATCAGCATTTAGCTGCTTAGCTGGACCTGCCAAGCAGAGGCAAAGTCTGTAGTCAACAGTCCGGGAAAAAGGGAATATGATAGGCAGGTCTTCACCCAAGGATTCTCAGCGATTCTGAGATAAGTGAACCGTCTAGCTTTTGTGTGGGAAACCTTGCAAAATCTGGCCTTAACAAAGAAAGGGTTCTTTGTCATTTTAAATGATGTGAGGCCATTTTACAATGAACTTGTGGATGCTACTGCTACTGTGTTTTGAGTATTTAAATGTCCTTTAAGTAGCCAATCATAAACACATAATCAGGAAGCTAACCAGACATCACTGAATGTTACAAAAACAAACAAAACCAGCCTTGGGGAAGTCTGTGACTTTCAGTAGCGCCTTTAGCACGGACTCCTTTTATTGAAATATTTATTGAGTACCATTATGCTCTGAATATGAAATATCCCTCACAGACTCATGCATTGAATGCTTAGTCTCCAGATGCAGCACTGTTTTGAGAGCTGGGGGAAGCAGGTCACTGGGAATGTGAATTGGAGCGGTATGTGGTTCCTGACCCCTTCTTCCTTCTGTTTTCTGGCTACCACACCCTCCTCAGCAGGATGAACTGGAACCACGCTACTGAAGGGATGTATGAAGCTGTAACTTAGCCTTCCCTTTGAGTTGGTTAAGTATTTTCTCACAGTTATGAGAAAAGTGGCCACTACAAGTGCGTGCCATGTGCCGGGTCTTCAGTCGTCTGTCGTGGTCACCTCTATTCTTATACTAAATGGGCAAGACCATTGTAATTGTCAACTTGTCACAAGCTAGGATCATCAGGGAAGATAAATCTTTATAAAGTACCTCCATAGGATTGGTCTGTAAAGCAAACCTGTAGGGCATTTTTATAATTGATGACTGATGGGTAGAGGCCCAGTGCATTGTGAACAGTGACCACAGAACACTGTTTTTCTTTCAAATTCTAATAAGATTATCCTTGAGTTTTGAGTCTATCCTTAAGTTCTTTTATCAATGAGACTAAAAGGCTCAAGACAGGAATCTGTATGCCCCTGGTATCACCTGGTCACTATTCACTATCTGTAAATGTTGGCGAGTACCTAGAGAAAAGGAAGGTGAAAAGAGAAGCCGCAGAGTGTTTGATAGATCGGCTGTAGAGCAAAGGGCAGGCACATGGGAGGGTTGGGGTGGGGAGCTTTAGAAAAAGTGTAAGGGAACCCTTGGTCCTCTCCTCAACATACATGCTGGGACTCTAGCCAGAATCCAAAAGAAAGAGACAAAAAAGAAGGAGGAGGAGGAAAGGGGAGTAGAGAAGGAG
>NC_022025.1:3987012-4003896 GCF_000317375.1 Microtus ochrogaster
AGAAGAAGAAGAAGAAGAAGAAGAAGAAGAAGAAGAAGAAGAAGAAGAAGAAGAAGAAGAAGAAGAAGAAGAAGAAGAAAAAAATATATAGCCCTTTCTGGACCAAAACTCAAAGGAAGGAAGAAGGAAGAGACCCACCCAAACCTCATGGCAATACAACAGGGACTGCAGGTGGGGCAGGAATTCTGGGAAGGAAAAGTACAGTATCTCATTAAAGGTTTAATTATCCCACCTCTCCTCAGCATGGATTAAGGTGAGTCTGCCTTTCTAGGGGTATCCCATGTTCCAGAGTGGTGGTCTCTTGGTCAGCTGATTGACTAACCTGAGTGGGTTAGCTCTTTCGGTTTTGGTAGCTTTTAATGTTAAGACTCCACCCAGCCAGAGATCCTGTCCTCTTGAGTAGAAGGAGTTCTCTCTTAATGATTCTTTCCTTCTACTGTATGCGTGTGTGCTGGAGGTGCACACTGAGTCCCGTGTTCTCCTGCAGAAGCCATTTGCAGATCACTGGGTGGCTTAATCTCTTGGTTGCCTCAAATGTTTGTTCTTCAACATTAACACCATCCTCTTCGTATTTCAAATTTCTTTCAGTCAAATCGAAAGGGATTTGGTGACTGTGTTGGTTCTCTTAGCAGAAGAACAGATAAAAAGCAAGGAGAAGCTTCAAACAAAATGGTACTCTAGCTGATTCAAAGATAAAATTAGTTTGTTCTCACCTGTTTTTTTAATTCAATTTATGAAATCCAACAAACTACATCTTGATTATTTATGTGTTTGTTTGCTTGCTTGTGAATTAATTTATTTATTAATTAATTAATTTATTTATTTATTGAAACAGAGTCTTGCTTTGTAGCCCTGGCCTAGAACTCACTTTGTAGACCAGGCTGGCCTCAGATAAACAGAGATCCCCTTCAACCTTCGTCCTAGGATTACAGATGCCCATCACCACTCCCAGCAAAGGATGTCTTTTGTATGTTCATTGCATCACAGTGAAATAGCAGACATTATTAGAGATGCTATGATAGACTCAAGAGTTCAGTGTCAAAGACAAGATTATTTATTGTGTGATATTTGAGCAGAGTGCAGTGTTATGGTAAAAACTATGTGTTCGTGCAAAATTCAGAAACCTTCAGAACAGAAAGGTGTTTGTGATCCTGCGTGGTGCGTGCACATCTAATAATGGCTTCCTAAAAACCTGCTGTATTTCCCCAATCAAAATAGAAGCGATCTGCCAAGATATGTAAACGTTAAACACACACATCTGTACTAAGTTGTACTCAGTTCAGTAACGGAACGACAAACGTTTATAGGGAAGTTGGCATTAGGCTCATTGTGGAAATAAATGTTTTATGTTTTCTCGCTGCTGGCTGGCCCAGTCAGCCTCGAAACTGAGACTCCTCGGCCAGAGAGCAAAGGGGCGCCGCGCCCCATTAGACCTCAGGGTGGCCTGACATGATCACAGGGATTCAAAACTGCTTGAGTTTTAAAAGAACCATTTTGACAGTGGACTTGAGGACCTAAAAATAGCACAGACACACACTTTACCACTTCCCTGAAACTTTACAGATAGAAGAAGCAACCTTACAAAGCCAGAATACAGCCATCTCCATAGGCCTCTGTGCCAGGCCAGTTCCGTGAGCCTGTGACCTGTGCACTCACACAAGGTTCCCAAGCTCAGAAGGCTCCGCACTTGGTATCCTGCTCCATTGTTTTCTTGACATCTTAGTAACTGAACAACCCCCCACCCCATATTTTGTGTTTGCGCAGGTCTCTGTAAATTAGGCCTCCAGTCTTGTTCTTAAACACCTTTCATTGGCAAGAAGCATTCCCAGGAAACGTCAGCCATCTTCCCTTTGAGAAAAGTCAATACAGTCAGCATCTCACTTCCAATTATTTCATTTTCACCTCCGAGGCTGCGCAGAAACAGAAGGGCAGAGGGGGAAATGGTTTTTAAAGGGCACTGGAGTGTTTGAAAACCTCAGCCAATATTCCATTAGGCAGTTCAAATGGTCCTTGTCATTCTGCAATTGCCTCACCCACTTCCTGCCTAATCCCTGATGAAAAGCCACCATTTTCAGCCCAGTATCTTCTGGTCATTATAAAATGTTTAATTTTGTTGTATTGTTGCTGTTGGTGGTGGTGGTGGTGATGGTGGTGGTATGTGAGTGTGTGTGTGTGTGTGTGTGTGTGTGTGTGTGTGTGTGTGTGTGTGTGGTGATGTTTTAAACCCCCAATGCTCTCTAAAGCTTAGGGATAATGTTATTAAAGCATTCTCCCAGGCTCAGGTAGGAAGCTCTCGGGGCATCACTGTTAATCCAGACCAAGTCCATTTTGAAAGAAAGAGAAAGGAGACTTGTGAAGGGCAAGAGCTGACCTTGGCTCACTATGGGGACAAAACCTGACATTCTGCAGAGGAGTCTGCTGAGAAACACAGAATGAAATTGCCCTCAGCACAAACTTCCCCCCATGACTAATTTTCCCTTAGCCTTTTCCTCCGCTCAGCTTTCTATCCCACAAACTGTGTCCTGGATTTTTCTGTAGCTGTTTTTAAGACGGGAATTCAGGTATCCTAGGTCAGATCGCAACTCACTTCATAGCTGAAGAATTCCCGATCCTCCTGGCTCTACTTCCCACCATCACCATTCCCACTTCTGGGTCATTGTAGTCATTACAGAATGTCATAACAGCAGCCATTGCCTGGGTAGTTTAGGAACAGCGGAAACTTCTCTCAGCTCTGGAGTCTGGGCAGTCAAAGAGCCAGGTGCTCTTAGAATTGCTTTTAAGTGAGAGCTGGTATTGGGGTTGGGGTGCTCTCAGAATTGCTGTCTAGTGAGAGCCGGTATTGGGGTTCCGGGTGCTCTCAGAATTGCTGCCTGGTGAGAGCTGGTTTTGGGGTTCCTAGCACCTTCACCGTGGGTCCTTGAATAGAGGAATGGGCCAAGTTAGCAGTGGAGAATATCTTTTAGAAAGACACTAATGTCATCCATGAAGGTTCAGCTCACCTACCATCACTTCCACAAGCCCCATTGCCTAATCCCATCTCACACAGATGGTTTCAGCACCTGATTGGGGGAGATATTCTGACCGGGGAAATATTTGTATTCTGGGGTTTCTTCCTTAAATCTACAAAACCCTACTCAGTCATGGGGAATCCCAAGATCCCAGACTCCACTGGAGATAGAGGGTACCCAGGGAGACAGTGCTGGAGGATGTCTCCGTCAGCTCAACCATATGTCCAAAGCAGTTGCCATGCTCTTGGTGAGACACCAGTCTAGATCTACCCTTTCTGGCTACCCACCACCACCACCTCATACAGCGCTCACGCCTGTGTTGTCCCTGTGAGGCTGTTCTGAGAAGACCGTCAGGACTTGAGGGCCAAGTTCGAGCTACACCCAAGGTTAGAAGGGGCACACTTCATATAAATTCACATTCATCTACATATCCCCTGGAAGCTCATCCCTCCAAAGAAAGCAGCCAGGAGACAAAGGCATATAGATATAAGAAATTTTTAAAACTCGTATTTTGAGAATTTCATATATGAGTACTGTATTTATATCATTTTCCTCTCACTCTCATCCCTCCAACTCCTCCCTTGCCCCCACTGTTTCTCAAACTCATAACCTCTTATTCTTTAATTATTATTGTTACATATATGTTTATGTATACCAAACATACTAATTTATAAATACAACCTAAGTTATATTAGTATTGTTTACATGTGTGTGTGTGTGTGTGTGTGTGTGTGCATGTGAGTGTGTGTTTAGAAAAGTTTACAATCATAGAGACTGAGAAATTCTGTAATCTGCCATCTTGTGCAGAGTGGAAGCTCAAGAAAGCTGATTGTGCAATTCAAAGCCTGGAAAACAGGAGAGCTATAGACTATACATAGGAGTCTGTGGCTAAAGGTATAAGAACTAGGATGCAGAAGGCAGAAGGAGGCAGACATATCATCTCAGCAGGAGAGAGAGAGAGAGAGAGAGAGAGAGAGAGAGAGAGAGAGAGAGAGAGAGAGAGACTCAGTGTCTTGAATGGTACAAGCCTACACTGGGAAGGTCATCTGCCTTACTCAATCCCTTAATTCAAATGTTAATCTCTTCCAGAAACATCCGAAGACACACCCAGAAATTATGTTTAATCAGACATACAGGCATCCTGTGCCCAGTGAAGTCGACACATAAAATTAAGCATCAGAGGAATTTTTGGACTGACCTATTGCAAATGGGGAAACTATGATTCAGAAAGAGTAAGTAATTGGTGTGTCGTGTACGAGCTGTGAATATTGCCACTGAAGTCAGAGATCTTGGCTCAAATCCCAGCCCTGCAGAAGTTACCAAATCTGTCCAAGCCTCAGTTTCCTTATGCATAAAAGAATAACAAGGGTATTGAGTTACCCAGCGCTCTGAGGGGAAACAGATGGCATGGGGAAATGGAGAGGGCTTACAGAGCTCTGGACAGGATCAAGGGAAATTTTGAAAACTGGTGAAGTGGGACCGGGGTGGAAAGGTCTGGCAAGTGTGGGGCGTTGGTGAAGTGGGACCGGGGTGGAAAGGTCTGGCAAGTGTGGGGCGTTCCTACCAACCTAGGCCTGCAGAGCAAGGAAGGGAGCGGCCCTGGGAACCTCCCGAAAACTGAGGCTTCAGTTGCCTCTCCCTGCGGCTATAACTGTAGGGGAAGCCAGGGAATTGGGTCGCCAGGCCCAGGAAAAAGAACATGGCCACTGCCAACCAGCAGCAAGAAGGGAGGGTGTCGAGAGAATTAATGATCTGACCTTAATCCCCTCCTGACTCTGACCTCCCATTGGTTCAGCTGGGGACGAGATAGCAAGAAAGCCAACTGCTGTAGATTCACAGCTGCCAACAGGATGGAAGAAATAGTACATCCGTCAAAGATGCTGTGATAGTCGTGACCTCCGGAGAGACAGAATCTTCAACAAAATGTATTCACACTTGTGGAGGGTGGGGGAAAACAGTCAAGTAGACAGACAAAAGGGGAGATATTTTATTTATTTTAAGGAATTAAACATGATCAGGGGAACGACTGCATCTGAACTACGCAGCATCAGCCAGCAGGAGGGAAACCCAGGCAAGAGGTGCTGCAGTCCTGAGTCCAAATTCTAGAGAGCAGCAAGCTGGGTACTCAGGCAGGACCCTGTGTGATGGGCCTTGAGGAGAGAGCGATCTTCTTCAGGCCTCGGCCTTTGCTTTAGGGCTCCAGTTGGTTGGCTGAGGCCTGTCCACATTATGGAAAGGAATTGTCTTTAACTCAGTTCATCAAGGCTCTGGATGTAATTCAGTGGTAGAGTGCTTCCCTAGTAAGGGTGAAGTCTTGGGTGCAATCTCCATCACTGAACAAAACTGTTAACTAATTCAAATGTCATGTTATCTGAACATATATGCATATGTGTTATATATGCATATATAATGTATATATAATACACATTATACATATAATATATTGTATATTATATACTTACACAAAGCACACCGCTGGGAAAGAGGAAGCCCTGCGTGAGGAAAGCACCAGGTTTTATTGTTGACATGAGCATAGCCATGCCAATGACCCCAAAGCCTCAGACCCATGGGAAAATGGCAGTCTTTCTTGAGGGCCCAAGTCTGGATGTTGATAGTATGTGAAAAAGCTGTCTGCTGTAGCTTTCTCCCCTCTGATACTTACTGCTAGAACATCGCTCCCCACAGAGACTGCTCTGTGTGTTTCCTTGATCCAGCTGTATACCATACAGCCTGCCTCCACTCAGCTGCATGTGTTAACCCTGCCTCCATGATCAACTCTACTCAACAAACATGCTGAGAACCCTGTCCACTGGAAACAAGCTTTTCTGTGTGTCTGTTCATCGCTTCTTCATTCCCTCATTGACCCAGGCAGGTCCATCCCTGGAACCATGTATGGGCACAGCAGTAGACCTGTTCTGGTGTTGGTCCAAATCTTTGGGTACCATAGCCTAACAAAGTTGGCACATAGTTTTAACCATAACAGACATCTACTCACATTCCTGGCATGAGTATTGACTCCATGTGTCTTGGACTGAGTGTTCTACAGATAGTCAGAGGCTGAAGATGGATGCCCCAACGTTGCAGAAAAACCTTGGGTACAGGTATCCAGCTGTTTGTGTCATTTCTCATATTTTTTGGAAGTCATCTGCTTATACTTCCTACTTACCCAGGTACTATTATTATACTTATTATGTATAGTTTTTCTTATATTAATTAGAACCTTCCTTTTTAATTTTTAGACAAAAAGGGAAAATATGGCAATATCTTATTTGTACAAATAAAGCTTGCCTGAATATCAGAGGGTGGAGCTAGCCACTAGCTAACCATAGAGGTTTGGAGGACTGTACAGACAGAGAGGAAGTACTGTGTCTGGAGGGAGAGAGGAAGTGATAGGCAAGAGGAGACAGAAACATTGTCTCTTTTCAGCTGGGAAGTTGAATAGGTAAAGGGGCCCTGGCTTTGCTCCTCTATCTCTCTGATCTCTCAGCATTTTCCCCTATCTCTAACTTCAGGCTTTTATTATTAAGACCTATTAGAACTCGTGCTACAGATAGTTGAAAGTAAAATAATATAATGTTGCCTCTGGTAGGATAAAATATCCAGTAAATGTTAGCATTATTGGTTGTACCTAACTCTTGAGTAGTATGGTCTGAGTTATGTTGACTTTGCAATGGTTTAATATTGAACATTCTCTCTTTTCTTGTCTATGTCTTTCTGTGATAAGGCTTTGTGAGGACCTATTGGGTCAATACAGTAATAACTCGATGATTTGCCACTGTCAAGGAGGAAGCCAGTGCTAGGTGCCTGTGAGACCCCTACTTCTTGGGCTGGGGAACTGATGCATTGTGGGATGGCACTTCCCCAGTGGGCGCTGGGGGAAATTACGGAAGAATTAAGAGATGTCTTCAAAAAATTCCTTCCCCTGCACAAATTCAGTTGTTTATTAAAACATCAAACAAAATTAAGTGGTATCATATTTACTGGGAAGGCTTTCCTCAACTTTTATTGTGTTGCTATACCCTGCAAATCTGCTGATGAGATTTTAGGCATCGGTTCCTAAATTTATGTGCCTACTAATTCTATACCCTCCAAGCATGTGAGAATATCTTGAGGGCTAGGATTGAAGAGAACAGAGTTTGGGAATATAGTCCTGAGACCACCCTGAGCATTGCTCTAAAAATACTGTGAGCCTGTTCTTTTCTGTCCTTCTTTTTCAATAAGGGAGAATCTTGGGAAATCAAAGACCCTGGTTCCGAAAAAGTTATATAATTTGCAGGGCCCAGTGCAAAATGAAATGAGTGTGATTGGTCTGTGTGTGGGTGTGCGTGTGTGTGTTTGTATGCGTGTGTTTGTGTGAGTGTGTGTGAGATTTCTGTAATTCTGTAAAACCTTTAAAATTTCTCTAGTTCTGCTTTCTGAATCGTCTCACTGGGAGCTAAAGATCATGGATTCTCCCAGCTGTCCCCATGTAGCTACTATCCAGGCTTCTTATGTGTGCAGGGAGGACCTAGGACAAAGAGAAGGGGGGGGGGTCATAAAGCCGTGGGCTGTTGACAGCACTGTGGTTGCTCTAAATCTCTCCTCCCTGCCCTCCAACTCCACCCATGTGCCAACAGAGCAATAGGAAGCTGTCCATTCTGCAGCACAAGTGGGACAAAGGTAGCTGTGATCAGGACACCCCCTGGGAGAAACACTGACTTCCTGTCTTCTGGCATCTAAGCAATCCTCCTGTCTGCACACCCTCCAGAGTCTCACAAGTGCAAATGTAGACCTCCTGTTCACAAGCATCTCTTCTCTGGGAACTGTTCTCACCTTTCCCCTTCCACTTAAAGTGTGGTTTCTTTTGGTTTTGAATTTTTTTTATGAAAACTGAGTATTTGCATCTTCAGTCAAAGGGTTCATGAGGGCCAATTATCAACATCTCTTCCTAAATCCTAAATCCCTGTGTCTCGTTGGGTAGCTTGGATGTACGTGCACGGAGTCATTCCGCGAAACTGGTCAGCATCATGAAGCAGGGCTCCTTCCCTGGAGTGCTGTTTGCTGGACACTTGCAGGACTCCGCGGCATTGATTTCAGGCTCTGCTGATGAATCTTCAGAGTTCACAGCAGACTCGGAGCTCATGGCCCTAGCACGGGAGTGGTGAGGGAATGGAGATTTCTAAATATTAATATTCAGAGGGAAGCACACACGGGGGCAATCATCCTGTGTTTCCTGACTCTATTCCCCTCCAGTCTCCATCCTCCTGTAACTGTAACCTGAGGTATATTTCTCCTTTTGAAGAGAAAAATTAATTTTTTAAAAAAAATCATTAAAGAGCGTAGCACCTGAGACTTTTCACATAAGGCTAGATGAAATTTCATCTTTTTGAAAATCAGGAATGCTGATGGGTTTCCTTCCTGGAGCACCACAAGGGATTCTGACTCCATTAGAACACCGGCCAAGAGTTGCCTGTGCAGTGGGTGGTTAATTGATAGAGCAGACACTGTAGGGAAGTCAAGCAGGTAAGATGCAGGACTACCCAACGCAATTAGGCCATAGATTTAGTGGTATACACATTAAACAAATATTGTATATGATGTTCGAAAACTAGGTCTTTATTATGTCCTATTAGCAAGAAATATAACCCAATCTTGTCCCCAAAGAAGTATTATGTCCCATATTATAATCCATTTATCCAAGGAGATTTACTATCATCAATTCTAACCATATTTTAAAAATCTTTGGGCGTGTATGTATGCATATGGTGTGTGGGGTGTGTAGCACATGCCATGACTGAAGGCGGGTGGAGGTCAGAGGACAACTGTGTAGGACAAAGCTGGGAGGAAGTGGGAAGTGCTGGGGTTATAGACACATGCTGTTGTTTCCAGCTTTCCATGGGTTCTGGGGAGTCTAACTCAGGTCGTCACACTTGGGTGGCAAGCACTTTACCCACTAAGCCATTCCCCCAACCCCCCAAAATGGAAATTTTGAAGTTCATTTTATTACGTTATCAGGCTTATTATGAAATGTCCATTTTATTCAGCAGACATGTACTGAGTCCTTCTAGGTCCTAGCCATGGGTTCTCTACTGTGGGAATATAAATGTGCTAACCATTAACCCTGAGTGATAGTTCTACTGCCTTGGGGCTAGTGGTTCAGTTCGGAAGAGATGACATCTGTGCCTAAAGACAGGTCTAAGAAGGCAAGCGTGGTAGCGCCTGACCAGTGCATCCAAGTTAGAGTGTAGAGTTGGGCTCTGCTGGGAATGGTATTTAAACTGCAGTCTGAAGAACATTCTACAGTCAAGGGAAAAGCTGTCTGGCAGAAGCAGTCAGCATAACAGAGGACCCAAGGAAAGAATGAGTTTGTTATTTTCAAAGACCAAAAAGTTGGCTAGCATACGTGCAAAATAGAGTCTGTGTAGTGAGGGCCAAGAAGAAACCAGAAGCCAGATTGTGGAGACTTCAGACTAGACTGAGGAGTTTGGAATTCATTGTATGTATGATTAGAGGTCATTGGTTGGTTTTAGTAAAGGAAGTGATGTTATATAATTCATATGTTTAAAAGATCCCTCTGGCTGCCTCTCTGACAATGGTCAAGTGGAAGGAAGGGATGACATACAAAAATCAAAATATCTGTAAGGTGACTAACTCAGACTTTCAAAAATGTCATAAAACGTGGTGACCACAGGAACTAGCATAGATCCCCCCATCACACTGTTCCATTTTTTTTATTGATGGAAATATGATGGTTTTGACTAAAGTTGTAGAGGGAAAGAGGGTGCCTCCAGCCATGCCTGAGTGATAATTCAAAGATTTATGAATGTATTGATTATAAAAGAAGAAGAATCAAGAAATCAAGTCTTAGTTTTTTAGAACCTGTACTATGGTGATATAGAAAGAGATAATGAAATAAGATAAAAAATTCTCCTTGGAGAAACACCTTTAAGAACAAGAGTTCTGCTTTATCCGCTCTAAGTAAGGAATGACTGTAACATAAGGGCCGGCTTCTGTTTATCATGTTCATGTCTTTAACTTGTTTTAAAATATTTCACATGGGCTGGAGAGATGGCTCAGAAAAGAGCACTGACTGCTCTTCCAGAGGTCCTGAGTTCAATTCCCAGCAACCACATGGTGACTCATAACCATCTGCAATGAGATCTGGCACCCTCTTCTGGCCTGTAGGTGTACATGCAGGCAGAGCACTCTATATATAAAAAAATAAATAAAATAAAATGTTTAAAAAAATATTTCACAGCAACAGTTGTTATAATGTTTATGAGTATGATTATGCACACACGCACATTAAGTTACACCCTAAGGACAACTTGTCCTAATTTTAAATTAAACCCTCAAGCATGATTTAATAATGTGATATCAGAAAATGCCACAACAATAGGCTATTGTTATTTCTAGACAGGACTAAGTCATTGATACATTAACATAAAGAATGTTATTAACGGACTCACCAGAGCAACTGTGAATGCTGATTAAATTGGTAGAAATATATACATTAATTCTTGTGTTCTAGAGAAATGATTTGACCTCTAATAAGCATGATTTAGTCAATTTAGAAACTTTGGTCCTTGCACTGTGACAATAGCCCAAATCTTGGTCACTTAATGATGCTCTTCCAGTATTGGTCCAGAGGACTCCAACTGCCCAGGCCAGCTAGGAGGTAAAGTATCATTTCTCAACAATATTATTGGGTCTGATCCAAATGAGTATTTCATCATCACTCAGCTAAACCATCTGGAAAATAAAAAGACAGTATTTTTATCAAGCTTAAAACATCAAAAAAAAAAGTTCTCTCTATTATAGCATGCTCTTGTGTGTAGAAAATTCTCAAACTTCACTAAAGCTACTGTTCAAACTTATAATGAGTCCTGCATAATGGAACACAGAATCAATAGACAAAAACCAATCAATTTTTACTTGCAATGAAAAATTCAAAGATAAAATTAAAGAGTTCATTTCATTTCATCAAAAAGAACAGGAACTCTCTTTAACACAGTGGTTCCTAGCCTGTGGGTCATGATCCCCTTTGAGGACTGAACAACCTTTCCCAGGGGTTGCCTAAAGACCACTGGAAACCACATATGTTTCCATTACAATTCATAACAGTAGTAAAATTACAGTTATGAAGTAGCACCAACAATGACTTTACGGTTGCAGCCTAAGGAAGGTTGAGAACCACTGCTGTAACAAGTCACTGAAAGGAGTTTAAGTTCTGCAGTCTCGAAACTCTAAAACGTTGCTGAAAGAACACCAAAGACATCCTCGGCATGATGGTGTACACCCATGATCTCAGGATTTGGGAGGTAGAGCAGGAAAATCAGGAGTTCGGTCTTCCTCGGCTACAGAAAGTTGGAGATCAGCCTGGGTCTTGTGTGGCCCTACTCCTGGGGAAATGTGAAGAAGCATCTACTCACCCCAGAGAGGGAACTGAGGACAGACTAAAGTAGGGGTACCACCAAGTCCGACTAGGTGAGCCAGTGCGTCTCTTGGGGTCACTTATAGGAAGATGGATGAGCAGTTCCTTACAGGGGCATAAATGACAGCAAGACAGCTGCATCACCAAAGCCCGTACCAGCATGGGTGACACCACAAGAGCCAGAAACCTGGAGTATGTTCTACAACCTATAGGCAGTTTGACAAGTCAGGGAAGTCCTTTCCCCAGGGCTCACCCGTCTGACCACTTCTAGGCGGCCCTGCTGCTCTTTGTTTCTCCCAGTTGGTTCTGCTGGTCTCTGTCTTTCCTCACAGCTGGGCCTGCCTGAGAGTCAGTCTCCTTTGTAATCTGGCTTCCTGAGAGCGACTCATTGTTTCTGTTTATATAGTCCTGAGGAAGGAGCCGCCTAGTGAATCTGGTCAGTTTCAGGGACATCCTAAAACTATGTTGATCAGCAAATAGTCAACTTTTCCATATGACCAAGTGTTGTTCTTTCTTTCTTTTTACTTTTATGTTAGGAAAAAAATCATCTCTGACACTCCCTGATCCAAGCTGGATGCAACAGCATTCCCAGAAAACTCTGCTACTCTCTCCTGTCTATCAGGTCTATAGATGAAACATCTTCCAGCAGTTCAGCCTCGGGTTTATGTAGTTTTCTGCTTATCATCTAGAGCACTCCTTTCCCTACCACATCAGAAAAGAACCCTATCCCCACCTCACTCCATCCAGCTCCATGGTAGCCTTCGCCCTTGGTCTCCTGGCTTTCCCGATTGATTTTTCATCGTCACAGGGCTCCTTTCCTATGTTCTACACAAACTCTGGAGTTTCTACGGTGTCTAATTTAGTGTTTCTTCCTTCCCTTCTTTCAAAACTCTCTTTCCCTTCCTCTCAACGTCGCCATCCTGCTAATGTATCAGCTCACTGAGGCTCGGTGCCAAACCCAGCAGCTTCAAATGAAAGCCACTCGGAGGAGGAGATAGCAGACTGTGACCGAGCTTACTCCATGCTGTCTCACAGTGCTGGCAAGCAAGGCTGTAACTGCAGATGCTTGTGTTTGCCCAACTGTGTGACACTGTGACTGCTCACAACGGAGTCCAAGTATGGATTGACCAAAATGCCCATCTCAAGAATTCCACACATATCCATGTGGGTAGAGCTGTGATGCGCAGAAAAATGTTTCCCCACAGAGATGGTGAAAAGAGAAGGCTCAGCTGCAGGAAATAAAATCCTGAGTAAACAGTTAAGGCTTTGAAGTAGAAACAAAGAAGTGAGGAGCTGTGGGCTGTGTTCCCGCCCGGCCCCGCCCGGCCCCGCCCAGCCCTGCACGGCTAGCTTTATACCCGAAATAACAACACACAAATTGTATTCTTTTAAACACTGCTTGGCCCATTAGCTCTAGCCTCTTACTGGCTAATTCTCATATCTTGATTAACCCATTTCTAATAATCTGTGTAGCACCACGAGGTAGTAGCTTACCGGGAAGGATCTTAAACTGCGTCCATCTTGGAGAGGAGAGCTATAGCGTCTGCCTCACTTCCCTTCTTCCCAGCATTCTGTTCTGTCTACTCCACCTACCTAATTTTATGTCCTATCAAAAGCCAAGGCAGTTTCTTTATTAACCAATTAAAGTAATACATAGACAAAGGACCTTCCTCCATCAAGACAAAGGCAACATTCCATCAAATCAGCAATTGCAATAACATTCAACCGCATCTTCACTTACGCTGTGGAAATCTGCTGCCTTGTTTTTTTTTTCTTTACATTTTTCCCCTCTCACGTCTTTTCAATGGACAATTAACTGGTAGTGGATCATCCTACATTTAATCCCAGCTCAATAATCCCCATCCAATAAGGATAGTCAATCAGTTGACCACCACCGAGTGAGTTTTCTCACCATGTCAGCTCTGATATTGCTCACTGCCCTGCTTACCTCATCCATTGTTGAGAAACAAAAGAGTGTGTGGGTTTTATTGCAAGGTTCTACACAATCACAAAATCTTACTATATACTCATTATTGAAGCAAGGTATACATTTAGAGTAATACAGTTTAAAAAATGATTTGCAATACAGCATGCTTGCTGTGCCTAGGCAGACTGATACTTGGCCATATAGTGACTTTTACATCGTATATGTTCAATAATTAATGGCATCACTGCTTTTATCTCTCCTCATTCCTCAGTATCTAAAATTTCAACAGAACATGGTACGTAACTAGAAGAAATGATTGAAGTCTAAGTAATTGAAATGTGAACTCAGCACTTAAATTCATAGCTCTTTCCAACTTGTGACTCTTTGGTAACACAAAAGCCACGAATTTGGATAGAATGAAGCATTCTTTTCCTGCAGTGGACCACTGGAAACACAGTGTTGGCTCTGGTTGCTGATAGCAGTGCTGTTTTATGTGCAAGACAGAACCATTGCACCATGAACTCACAGCAGTGTGGCTTTTGGCACTTGAGCAGGGCTAGCAACAGCCAGGGTATGGGAGAGTCTCAAGTGATCACATCTCTTCCTGAGGGCCTGAGGAATTATTGGTTATGGATGACTGTTGGGGGAGGAGCATGTACTGTTATCAATTGTGTACCTCCTGGTGAGTCCACCAGCCTCCTGTGGATAGCTGAACTTCCATTGTCATCCAGAGAGCCCTGGTTAAACTCGGTGGCCCAAAACAAACCAAAGGAATGTGTAAGTACGAAGGGATTTGTGGGAAATTAGGGGAGGAGGTGTCAACAGGTCTAGGGAGAAGAAAAAAGACTGAAGAAAATCAGAAAGCATTATACACATATGTGAATTGTCAACAAATACATTTTATTAATTAAAAAAGTAACTACTACAATTTGTATACCCCAATTCAACATAAGAAAACTTAAAGTGAAAAAATTAGAGGAATACAGTCTACATAATAAAAAAAAATCAAACTGTTTACATCATTATGGAAAAAGCAAGTACTTTAATAGAAACATTTGGGACATGGAAATACAATTCTCTCAAAATATTTGATCAATAATCACAAAGGAAAACAGTAAATGCCTATAGAAGTTGTTTCAAAGGAATGAAAATTAATTTGGGATACACTGTCACCACAAGGGTAACAAAGATTTTGACTCCTTCGTAAGGATTCATGGCTTGGAAACCCTGGCCAAAAGAATAAAACCAGTCTGTTCTCTCCTAAGGCTCTTTGAGGCAAATACAGGAAATTCCTTATGAAGTTTGTTTTCAAGCCACACTCCTACCTCCAGCATTCCTAAGGAAATGTTCAAAATGCACATAAAAACCGGTGGGCAAGGCGATCACTGCAAGATTGAGTCATAAATCAAAAGGCTATATTTTTCAAGAATAAAAAAGCAGTAAAATTAATTATAAGATCATATTTTCTGTAGCCTTTGAACATTAGTGCACAGAAGAATAATAATAAGGGAAATTTCCCTCACTACATTGCCAATATCAGAAAGCACAGAAAAATGCGTGCACCGTGTACTTTGTCTGGATATGAGACTCTGAGGGATGCAGTGACTGCCTTGGCAATACGGTGGATGGAATTCCAGATTCCCTTTCGCAAACTTCTATAGTCCATTTTCAATATGGCTGTGGTAAACATGTATTGCTTTTATAACAAAAAAAAAAGTAAGAAATTTTCCAGTCAAAACATTTTTTAATTAAAAAAAAGTCTAATCTCAACTTGGAGGCTTTTTGAGTTGTTTGGTTATTTGGTTCCAAATCCAACACAGTTTTAATTGCTTATTGGCTAAAAAGCCTTACAATGAAAACCTAACCCTTTATTTGACAGGAATAGCAAGGATGGACAAGGGCTCAGCACGTCAAGCAATGGTTCTCAACCTGGCCACCTGCCAGAGCTGCCCTGATGCTTTGAAAACCTGCACACTAGGCTTCAGCACATAGAAAATCTCCTCTCTGACTGTATAAAGACGATGGAGTTTATTAATCAGGTATCAGCGTGTGTGTGTGTACATGGGTATGTATGATTTTCCCTAAAATTCTTTCTAATTTGTGAGTTTCCAAATATTTCAATATAACTTAAGGCCTAGCTTTCCTATAGTCTTATTTTATATTTACTCTATTTGTTCAACTTAATTGTCTCAACTTGACTATAACTCCAGGAGTAAAGAGTTGAAAGAACATTTTTTTTGTGCAATCAACATATTTAACTATGTTAAATAAGGATTGGATTTAGCAGATTACTGCAGGCATGTACCACCAAAAGCTATAGGCTTGGCAGCTTTGTTTTTCTACAACATAGTTACTATTTCCTGATGTGGGATTTCCCTCTGTATGCTCTGATTACCATTCATGAATTAAGAAACTACTTTGAACCTACAGCAGGGCAGAACTTAGCTGGGTGGGGAAAACTAAGCTGAATGCTGGGAGGAAGAAGGCGGAGTCAGAGAGATGCCAGGGAGCTGAGGAAGACAGATGCTGGTCGGAACTTTAACCAATAAGCCACTTGGCAATACACAGATTAATAGAAATGGGTTAAATTAATATGTAAGAGTTAGTCAATAAGAAACTAGAGCTAATGGGCCAAGTAGTGATTTAGTTAATACAGTATCTGTGTGGTTATTTCAGGCTGAAAAGCCTGAACAAAACTAGCAGCTTCCTCCAACAATTTCCAAGTCCTTTTTCTTTTAGTAAGTGGCTATACCAAGCAACCCATTTCCTTATTTACCAGTGCAGTGGGAGGATAGGCATGAAATCAGCATTGTTTTCTGGGGCCATTTGTTTGTAGGTGTGCCTGCAGGTTTATGGTGGTTTTGGCAAATCAAGCATGTTTAAGCCAAAACTGTTTTGAGCACACTATGGAACAGTGGGACTTTAACTACGCATCATTTGTTCCCTAAATAATAAATAAGACTCCAACTCTTTTCTCTTGAAAAGCTTAGCGAAGCTGAGGAGTCCTCACTGAGGAACTGGAAAGGCCTCCGCCCAGATATATTTCTACACTCATGGGTTCATTCGCTTCAACAAAAATATTAACCCTACCTTTGTCTTGAGGGCTATGTCACCAGCTACATAGATCAGATGCACTCCAAGGAATTGCCACACAGTACAATCTCAGGTTCATTGTGACTCAATCTTTTTTCTAAAATTCAGCTAGAGAAACAATATTAAATAAGATATTTTAAACATGCATACACCTAGAAATTTAGAAATTGATTTATGAATTAAAACATACACACAGAACTCAGGCATGCTGGCATACTACTATAATTACAGCATTTGAAAGAGAGAGGAAGGATAATTTTCAAAAGTTCAAGTCCAGCCTGAGCTACACAATTAGACTCTGTCTCAGAAGAAGGAAAAGGAAAAGGAAAGGAAGAGGAGGAAGAAGAAGAGGAGGAACGTAAAGAAGGAAGAGAAGAAGAGAGGGTGAGAGGAGAGAGAAGAGGGGAGGAAGAAAGGAAGGAAGGAAGGAAGGAAGGAAGGAA
>NC_022025.1:4003996-4012799 GCF_000317375.1 Microtus ochrogaster
AGGGAGGGAGGGAGGGAGGGAGGGAGGAAGGAAGGAAGGAAGGAAGGAAGAAAGGAATTAAGAAAGGATTAAAAGGTCAGCTATGCCGACACATGAGCTGTCTAAAAATCTTTAAATCATTCATTAGGGACATAGCCGTATACCATACTGAGGAGTATGGAAAGGAACAACATTGAAAATGTATTTCTATGCCTATAATGTAGCCATTACTTATTAGACCTGCAAGAGAATTTTCCTGGAATATTTTTGTTTTAATGGTGCAATCTGTTTCTAAAGACAACATACACTCAGAGTAAAATTCAAATATATTATAAATTGAATATAAATATATTATAAAAATTAAAACAAGGTATCATCTACAGATACAGACTACTAATATTACCACTCATATTACCACTTGAAAATAGTTATTGCTCACGTGATGCAGGCAGGAGAGCAAAACTGGCCCTGCCCCTCACTAATGGCAGCACTCAGGAGAGCAGGTCCTGTGCCTTACCTGGGCAGCACGGTGAGGTGACTCTGTGCTCACAGGCAAACGGGCCCTAAAGACACGAGAGCAGAAAAGCTGACCCCACATCCCCATCTTCCAGGTGGTAGTGTGGGCCAGGGAAAGATGCCCTTCTCCCTGGGCCTCACTGCCTGAGGCAGGAGCATATTGGAGAGCTTGCCTGTGGTGAGGATGACGGAGAACTGGTGGCCTGACCAACCCAGCTATCACCCAGGCCCAGAACCAGGTCTATGAGTTTGCCCGCCCCTACATCCAACCCATCTGTAATCTCCCAGAGCAAATGAAGGGGCTGGTCCTGCAGATACGAAGCTGCAGGATCTCTATAACACAGGGCAACCATAGGATGTTCAATATGACTTCCAGTGAGGGCCAAGCCAAAGCCAAAGGCCTAGAACCAGACCAATGACTCATTGCAGTGAACTAAACGGTACACTGCATAACTCACTGTGTCACGCTATGGCTTCTGGATGAGGTTTATTTTTTCATTGAAATTTTATTTTAATTTGGGGGGGGTTGCAGTTGCAGAGGGATTAGAATTCATGATGTATGTGTTGATTTGAAAGAAAATGGCCTCCTAAGGCATTATTAGGAGGTGTGGCTCTGTTGGAGTGGGTAGGGCCTTGTTGGGAGAAGTGTGCCTCTGTGGAGACCAGCTCTAAGGACTCATATATGCTGAAGCCACACCCAGTGTATCAGTTCACTTCCTGTTGCCTATGAGTCAAGATGTAAGGACTCTCAGCTCCTTCTCCAGCACCATGTCTGCATGCACACTGCCATGCCCCACCATGATGAGAATGGGCTAAACTTCTGAAACTATAAACCGTCCAATTGAATGTTTTCCTTTATAAGAGTTGCTGTGGTCATGGTGTCTCTTTACAGTAATAGAATCTTCAAGACAGACGTTGGTACCAAGGACTGGGATATTGCTGTGACAGACGGGACTGTTTCTGTTTGGGAATAGTATGAACTTGGGGAATTTGGGACAGGAAAGCAGCAGAACACTTTAAAGTGCTGCCCAATGGAATGTACTCATAGGAATGTGGAAAACAGTGGTACTAAGAGTTATTTAACTGTGGGGGCCTGGCTCAAGACGTTTTGTGGAAAAGAATTAATATGTGGCCTGGAGATTAGCCTTATGATATTTTGGTGAAGAATGTGCCTGCCTTTTACCCCTATCCAAAGAGTCTGCCTGAGGCTAAAGGGAAGAGATTTGGATTAATTCTATGGGCAGGGGAAATCTCCAAACAGCCTAGCATAGACCCTGTCATGTAGTTTCTGGTGGTAATGAAGATTTGTAATGAAAAGGAGTGATCTGAAAAAAAAAGAAAGAAAAGGAGCGATCTGACCAGGATAAATTACAAAATGTAAAATTTGAAGAGAAAAGGAGTTACCACCACACCAGAAAGAGGAATGGAACTAAGTCCTTTGTTCAAGGAGATAAACAGATTAAGAAATGGAAAAAGGGGTGGTGATCTCAGGGCTCATCCTGCCCAGCTAAGTTTCCAACTTCTGAAAAAGAATTAAAGGAAAGCTTAGAGCCAGATGTGCTGGCAGTCAGCTTTAATCCCAGCACCCTGAAGACAGAGGCTGGCAGGTTTCTGGGTTTGAGGCCAGCCTGGTCTACAGAGCAAGCTCCAGGTCAGCCAGCCTTAGGCAGTGAAGGAAACTGTAGAAACAGAAAGCTGATGAAGATGTAATTGAGGGGACCATATTCCAGCCCCAGCAAGCAGCAGAACTTGGCAGCTTCGGCAATGTGGTTCTGGCTTTAAGGATAGAAAAAGGGTGTTATGGAAGATTCCTCCTCTACTAAGGAAAGTCACTAAGGCTAAGGCACATGAGACCCAGGGAGCCCATTGTGTGAAGCTGTGAAGAGGAAGCCCGGGTTTCCTTGGAGACCACAGATATGAGAGATGCCCGAGTCATGGATCCCTGCTGAGGAGAGCTGCTAACAGGGAGTAGAACTGGCCCTAGAGAAAGAAGTGTGTTGCAGTCAACAAAGATGAAATGATTTGGAGATCTGAAGAGCATCTTGACATCAAACATGGAGATACAGAGTTTGGAGTTTGCACAGCCTGTTTTTGGTTTGGTTCAGTATATCCTCACTGTCATCCCTTCCTTGGGTTTTGGAATGGTAATATATATCCTGTGCCAATATATCTTAGAAGCATGTGGTTTGTTTTTTTGATGTTGACTGTATAGGGGATTGCAGTTAAGAGATTGCATTCATCTCAGAACAGACTTAGACTTTTCGACACCATTGAGACTGTGATAGACTATGGGGACTTTTGAAGTTGGACTAGATGCATTTTTGCGTTATGCTGTGGCTACAAGCCTTTGGAGTCCAGGGAGTGGAATGTGGTAGTTTGAAGGGAAATGGCCCCCAAAGGGAGTGACACTATAGGGAGGGGTGGCCTTGTTGGAGGAAGTGTGTCACTGTGGAGATGGGCTTTGAAGTCTCAAGCCACACACAGCACACAGTGTGCTGGTTCACTCCCTAGTGCTCCTAGCTACCTCTCCAGCATCATGTCTGCCTACACAGTACCTCGTCGTGAGGATAACAGACTAAAACCCTGAAACTGTAAGCCACCCAACTAAATGGTTTCCTTTATGAGAACTTCCATGGTCATAGTACCTCGTCACAGCAATGTAAACCCTAACTAAGACAATATGAGTCAACAAAGAATCAATAAAAAAAGTAAAAGAAGAAGAAGACCACCACCAGCAGCAACAACAACTGATCACTGCTAATAGTTAGGCAAGCATCCTAGCACCCATCCACTTCTGGAGTCACAGACTATGACTGAACACGGATGGCTGTGTAAGTTTTTGTCTATGCTTGTGGCTACAGAGAAGGGGTTACGCTATGAATACCATTTTAACTCGATTTGAATGATTAATCTTATAATGAATATATTTGCACTTTCTCTCAGAGACCACGCATAAATGCATAACTTCAAAATGTTGTTATGATAAACACATAAAATTTCATACATTTAAATTGTGAAATGTGGCATGTTAATGTCTTGATAGTGAAATAACTGCTAAAGTGAACACATGAATATACCCATAGCTACTTTCCGTGCTAAAACTTCCCCACTAAAGATCTACCCTAGTCATCGTTGCATTGCTGTGACAAGACACCTGGTATAAATGACTCTAGCCATAGCTTCCTAGTCCAATAGCAGTAACTCTAATGTCATAGTGACTATGCTGGCCACTGTGCGGAACGTTCTTACTGTGCTTGCACCTTTGTAAGAGGAGTTGATTAAAGAATAAGTTACTAAACATTTTTTAACCAAAGAATGTATACATTGTTATGATTCAGAATTAATTTACAAAATAAGTTATCCCAGCGTATTCTCTCCTGCCAAGAGCTTCCTACCTATTTTTATCAGTTTGCCAAGTTTCCTCCACTCTTCAAATACCAATAAATGCATAAAAATTTAAGTAATGACCACACATAATTTTCCTTTTGTCAATTGCTCTTTCCCATCTTCAGGCCAATATTTTACAGATGTGTATCGCTTTAATGATTTCTACATAGTCGAGCATTTACACCTTATGTGGCCAACAAGTTACAAGTTTACTTTTGTCTTTTTTGTTACTGCCATTGTTTTGTCATCCATATTTAATACCTTAGCATTTGCAGATTGGAAATGATGGGGGAAAATATTGAGTGTCACTCTGTAAACTGAAATTTCCACTGACTCCTCATGATCCAACCAGAAGTCCTCATCTTCTCCTAAAGCCCCCGTCCTTCCTGACGATCGAGTGATCTCTCTTCTAACTTCCTACTCATTGCTGTTTATTGGGTAGCTGACCACACAAGGCCGGATAACATAACTGAGAACTGTCTTTCAAGGCTCGCTTCTCTACATCAGCAACCAACTCTGGATTGTATCGGAATCGCTTCTTTCAACACGTGTTCAACAAACAATAAGTAATAAGGGCTTGCTGAAGGAAACATTGGGGAGAAGAGATGGCAGACGGCATTGAATGGCTCAGGGTCTGCCAGGCAAGTTGTTGATCTCCATTATATTCCATTCTGACCGTTTCCAGTGACATTTGAGACAAATCTATATCTTAATTAAAAGGTCAGACATGCGTCCCAGTTCAGTCAAAGTGCTCCCCATTTAAGCTATATGTGTGTATAGTTATTAAAAGTGCCCCTTTGCACTCACGAAAGACGGGATGATAAATTATACGCTCAACATTTTTATTGCCCTTGTTTCTCATTTACTTCCTAAAGTTACCATTTACCTCAGTATTTAAAAGACTTAGCAGATAAAGATCGAAGTTTCCAAGTGGAATGCAACTTTTGGGCCCTCTTCATCTTTTAGTTAATTAAATTTATATAAAAGACTAAACTTGAAGGAACCGAGAGAGCATTCAATGCACAGATGAAACACTTGCTACTCATAGGACATTTTTAAAGGCCATAAAACCTTTTTTTATCGTGCACGCCTATTCTTCAAATAGTCTGAGAGCTCTCTGCAGCGCTATTATCCTTATGTTTTCTAGCCTTTCCCATTTCACTTAAAACAGTTTTCATTGGCCATGCAATAAATTCTTCGGTGAACCCACGGGGCAGGAGAGGGGGCGCTATGGAGGCCTTCATATGCTTTTGATGAGGGTTCTCCTCCACCCCCCGACTCACAGACACACAAAAAGAAAGTACCCATGAAAGTGCCCAATGCCAAGGGGTAACAGGCAAACTCTGTGAAATGGTAAGATTCACTTTTCTGTCCTTGGCTCCGCTGCTCATGGCTACAGCTCATCTGAATTAGATGTGTCTGAAAATTCAATTACCCCGAATGGAAACATCTGGATCTTTTCTTCTCCCTTTAATCCTTTGTCCTGGTGACTTTGCCAGACAGTCCATATCCCTCCTTGGTTTGGCAGGAAAATTACAAGGGCACAGTTAAAAGCGGGGTAGCTGGTGGAGATGTCTCCTGGTCTGTTTTTCTCAGAGTATGTGGCTCCTTTCCCCATGCAGATTCAGAGTCACAGTGTTAAGTCTGAGTAAAGACCCTGGAAGAAAAGTTAATATAACTCTATATTTTATAAAAGGAAAATTTTGGAGCCTAGAAAATTGAAATGAGCTGATCAAGAGTGCATAGATAATTACAGCAAACTTGAAAAAAAAAACAAATTTTTACCAATTTTTTTATGATTCTAGATAAGGAAACATATTAGCACACTTGAATCCAGTAACTCGTGAATATTGCTAGTGTCTTTTTCCAATCTATATACTACTAATGCTACGCTGATGTTAAATATGAGAAATGTGTTGTACATCTAAAATACATTTTAATGTTTTGAGAAATCTAGTAAGATTTTTTAAATATTGGCATTTGTAGTGATACTGGGCTATAAAATTAACTTTTTGAATTAGAAAATTTCAAATAAACTCAGATAGATATGTTTGTGTATGTCTATAAGCTAAGATACTCACAGAAATTAGGACCTGGGATGGGAGATTACTTGTTTAACTGCAAGTATCATGTACATCTAATCTTTGGCCTATGCTTCTTTTCATGGAAAAAGAAAAGTCCTGAAAACACAGGGGAAAGAAGTAGAACTATGTTTGACCCATGATTCTAGCTTCTGTTTAGGAAAAACAGGGAACGAGCTCTGAGTACGATTGCATTATAGGGACAGAGACAGTGTGTTTAGGTAAACTGGATATCTAGTTCTCTACGCTGAAGAGAGGGGTGATTCTTTAAGCCAGCCATCTCCTCATGCAATGGAGGGGTTATAAAATCCTGATGAACTGGACAAGCAATCTTGAAATAAGATACCACACACCTAAGAATACTAAAAAGATATTTTAAAGTATATTTAATCCTATCTGCACATAAATTATTACCTTTCCTTCCCCTAAAACTGTGCGATATGACATTCCTGTATGAACATGCTTTAGACTTTGTGAAAACATACTAGGTTTATGTATAATATTTTTAAAATCTTTACTGCTTTGACAATTCTTGGGAATAACCTAATCTTGCTCCCGTCTCTACTTGCCTTAAGGCCGAGACACATAACCCATGATTGTGAAAAAAAGAATTGTGACATAAAGGAAGTAACAGCTTGGAAGGGGACGAACCCACAGCCCAGCCATAGGCACAGCGCGGAGGAGAATGGGGTGGGGAAATAATCAGAAGAAAACGGGGAGAGAAGTGGAACACAAGTGTCCCAGTGTCCTTTCTCTGGCGTTTGACCTAGAGACTGTCAAGGGCTATAAGTAGGCATGGACGGAGGCTATGGCTGAGCAGCGTAACTGAATTGCTTCTCATTGGCTGTTCTGGGGGAGCACGAGGCAGAATTCTTTGTACCAACTTGGAATGGTGCCAGTTGTATAAAGAGGTGTAGACAGGCAGAAAGCCAGCAACTAAGAGTTCAGGAGGAAAACCCCGAGTATTCGACATGTTCTCATACGGGGACCAGAGGACAAGAGGAAGCTGGTAGAGGCTTGAGCTGAGATGCAAAAACCCTGTGATGAATCCCACTCTGATAAGATACAGGAAACCCTGTACCAAGTCTGCAGGACAAACTCTCTAGGCCCAGGAACTAGAGAGAAGACACCAAATGGTAGCAAGATCATCACAGAGCGTCTAGAGTTTCCTTCCAGCAGATTCTCAAGGAAAGCCTTTACGAAAGACCCATGAGGGTCAGCATAATAGAGCAGTGCCACTTAGGCTGGAAATAAGAAGAAAGAAGCATGCAGGTGCTGTTAGAGGCACAGAGAGGCGCTCTTGTGGAGAGCGCTTGGAGAATGTCTCCCATAGCCCCATCTGAGAACAGCGTGCTTAGTTACAAAGCCATTCAGCATATTGTTATCCACAACCTGGTAGCATGAAGCCCCTGGTTCCGGAAAAGTGAGGGTTATCTAACAGTACTAATGGCCTTGCAGCCACCATTTACTGACCATTGGCACAGCCACCATCTACTGGCCATTGGCACAGCCATCATCAACTCACCATTGGCATGGCCACAATCTACCGAGCATTGGCATGGCCATGATCTACCAACCATTAGGACAACCACCATCTATTGGTCATAGACAGTCACTGGCTATGGATCATTGACTCTCAATCCAAGTACACAATTACAGACTTTCAATTATTATTTTGAAATTCATTGTATGGGAGAGGCAAAAAAGGGGGTGGCAAACTGTGACCAAGTCATAAGGAAAACTAATACGCCCTTCTCAAAACTTGGAACCCTGAGAAGGCAGGCTTATTTCAAGGCCAGGCCATGTCTGGAAGTTTTCTCCCATGGGTCCCTATAATAATCAGCATTGCCTGCCAAATTTCCCATCACTTCTTTTTCTACCCAACTGTTGCCCATAAACCTGTGTCAGCTCTTCTGAAGCCAAACCCAACCAGTGTTCCGGGCTGCGCATGTGCCTTCCCAAGTCCTGGTTCTCAGCCTGTTGATTTGGAATGCATACCCAGCTGTATTCTCATAGCTACTCTGAATTCTCAATTTCAGCTTCAACCCATTCTGTTACTACTTCATTCTCCCACCCTTGGCTATGAGTTTCTACCTCTGATCTGTTTTTGCCTCTAAATTTTGTGATGTCTCTGAATTTTGTGATGCCCAGGCCAGTTTGCTTCCTAACTCCAAACTTTGCCTGTGTTGCCAGCTCAGCTGGATGTCTCAGCATCTGGGACGTGCAGTATCTAATTTGATTTCTGATAACTCCACCTCCTGGCACCTATGCCGGTCTGTTTCCAGGTTTCTATTGTTATGATAAGATGGCAGGACCAAAAGCAAATCAAGGAGAAAGGGGTTGTTTCATCTTACAGCTCTCGGGTCACGCTCCATCTCTGAAGTCAGGACAGGAACTCAAGGCAAGAACGGAAACGGAAATAGAGGAATGCTGCTTACTGGCTTGCTTCATATGGCTTCTTCAATCTGCTTTTTGTTTATGTATTTTGTTTTGTTTTGTTTTTTTGAAATAGGATTTCTCTGTGTAACAACCCTGAATGTTCTGGAACTCAGTCGTTCTGTAGACCAGGCTAGCCTTGAACTCACAGAGATCCTCCTGACTCTGCCTCTGGAATGCTGGGATTTAAGACCTTTGCCACCACCACCCAGCTAGTCTGCTTTATATACAACTCAGGACCCCTTGTCCAGGAGTGGTAACGCCCCAGTGGACTAGGCCCTCCCACATCAATCATTAATCAAGAAAATTCCCAACATATTTGTCTATGGGCCAATTAAATAGAAATGTTTTCTCTTTTCTTTTTTCTTTTTCTTTTTTTTTTTTTTTTTTTTTTTTTTTTTTTT
>NC_022025.1:4012899-4033120 GCF_000317375.1 Microtus ochrogaster
TCTGTAGACCAGACTGGTCTCGAACTCACAGAGATCCGCCTGCCTCTGCCTCCCGAGTGCTGGGATTAAAGGCGTGCACCACCATCGCCCGGCAGAAATGTTTTCTCATTGAAAGTCCCTCTCCCCAAATGACTCTAGGCTGTGACAGCTTGTCTTAACTGACCAACACAGAGACCCACATCATTTCTTCCTTTTCAGTACCAGCTAGACCTTGTGACTGAGTTCCAACCCTCTGAATCCAGCAGAAAGTATGATGTATAACTTCTGATACTAGATTGCAAAAATACTGTGGCTTCCACCTTGGGTAACTCTCTTTTCTCTTGCATCCTTATCGCATCCTTACTTATTCTAAGCAGCGGCAGTTGCAGGATTAAAACCTGCTCCCAAGTGGTGTCCCCTTGGACTTAACGTGTGAGGACCTAAATTCTGCCAGCAGTCCTGTGAGTGACCTCTTTGTCATCCCTTCGGGTGAGATGTCAGCTCCTCCCCATGGAGCCCTGTAACCCACTGCCTTGAAGCAGAGCTATCTAACCAAGCACTAAACACATTTCTCACAGAAACAAACTTTGGGCTGCCAAATTCTGTAGTTAATTTGTTAAGAAGCAATAAATAAACAAAGCAATGTGGGATCTTATGTTTGTGTACAGAAAATTCATAGAAAGTATCCTATCAGAAACGAATTGAACCTCAATACTTGAAGTGATTGCCAGCTATTCAGAACAAAAATGTTCACAAGGTGCTTGGTAAAAACAGACTTGGGCACCACTATAGGAGAGAATAGTAAATCTTCAGAATCAAAGGTAGAAAGTCACACAATGAGACAAGTGTTTTTTGAGAGCTGTGTCAAATGGGCATAAAGGATAGTTTATCTCTTCCCTTGCCAGTCTCACTGGAGAGTAGAGAGGTCGTCAGAGGTGCTTGGAAGCTGTGGAAACTATTGTGGCCTCAAACTGTGATGTACCTGTGCAATTCTTTACCTTTGGGTTTCTACTGGGCAGGCTTCCTCTCTCTCTCTCTCTCTCTCTCTCTCTCTCTCTCTCTCTCTCTCTCCCTCCCTCCCTCCCTCCCTCCCTCCCTTTTTTTCTTTCTTTTTATTGGTTTTGTTTTAATCTATTCAATTAATCATGGACACTAGCCCATTTTATATCTTTCGATTCATCTCTTGACTTCCACCTTTATATTTAGCCTCTTGCTATTTACAGTTTTCCCTGTGAGGTCCGTCTGTCCATCCTCCATTCATACAGCCAGACCTTGGCAGTAGATTAAAGGAGAGTGTCTTTGCTTCAACATTCTAAGATTCTTCTGGAGTTTATAGGCCTTGGATGGTGGAACCATTAGCCACTTGCAACTTATTTTTGACTCCACTGTGAGCTACTCTTTTAGTTTCCCACACTGTTGCCCAATCATGGACTCTGTTGTTTAAATTTCTCTTTCATTTTAAGTGTTCTATTATGGAACATTAAATGCCCACACATAGTTACAAGTTTTAGGCCTTTTATTCCATCGTTTTTATTTAAAAACAATGTCACAGTCTTACCGTAGCTTTAGAGTATGTATTGGTAACTTTTGATGCAATTCTATTATTATAATCAGTGTTACTATTTCCTCTATGATCTTTTGCTTTCTAGATATTCTTTTGCATTGATCTTTTCCCCCAGATAAGCAATTTGGTCATATTTTTAAAGATAAAAGTGATAGCTAGTAGGCATAGCTCTATTGAAATTAGATTAAATTTAATTTGGGGACCAATACAATTCTTCACTTTCCTATTCAACAGCAAAAAAAAAAACATATTAGAAATTGGATTGGCTGCACAAAAATCAATTCAAAATAGATCAAAGACCTTTGTGTGAGACCTGGCACTTTGAAACTGCTAAAGAAAAACACAGGTAAAACACCCCGAGTCATAGGCAGAGACCAGGACTTTCTGAACAGGACTCCAGCAGCATAGGAAATAATCCTGACAAGCGTGATTACATGGAGTTGAAAAGCTTCTACACAGCAGAGGGAACTATTGCCAGAGTAAGGGACTGCCTGAAGAATGGGGTGGGGGCTGGACATGAGCCACCTGCACGACAGACAGGCTGAGTGTGGAGGATGTCTTAAAGAGACTGCAAAAATCAAACACCAGAAAACCCAATTACCCAGGAAGTGAGTGGACTCGTGACCCACATAGACAGTTCCTGAAAGAAGAAACACAGAAGGACAATAAACACGGCAAAAAGTGTTCAGCATCCTTAGCCACAAGGGACAAGCAAATTAAAGCTGTGTTGAGATTCCGTGTCTCCCATGACCTATGGGAAATGGCTATCATAAAGAAAAGAATGGCAACAAGGACCTGCAGAGATGCGGAGGAAAGGGCACATTTATGCTCTGCTGGTGGGAATGCAAGTTTATGCAGTCACTGTGGAAAATAGGGTGCAGGTCTCTCAAAACCTGAACGATGCTGTCCTGTGCCCCACCTATGTCCTCTTCACTACGAAGGATGCTGCCCACAAATCACAGAGAACTGTGAGCGTGTTTAGTCCAGCTCTAGGCACAATAGCCAAGAACTGGAAGCTGCCTAGATAACCATCTGCCGATGGAGGATGAAGAACAGAAGCTGTACATGCACATGCACTGTATTTGATGCTGCCATAAAGAAAAATGAAATTATGACATTTTCAGAAAATAGACACAACTAGAAATTATTAAATTATGCAACATAAGACAGACTCAAAAAGAATATTGTTGCATGTTCTCTCTTGCATAGAACTTAAAATTGTGTGAGTACGTGTGTGAGTGTGGTGTGTGTGTATGTTTGTTAGTGTGAGTGTGGTTTGTGTGAGTGTGATGTGCGTGAGTATGAACGTGGGGTGTGTGTATGTGTGTGTGTGCGCGCGGTGTGTATGTATGTGGGAATTGGTGTTTCTATGTGTGTTTGTGTGTGGGAGTGCGGTGTCTGTGTCTCTACATACATGTTTGTAGATAATGAAACTACATAGTGGATCATGGGAGAGGAAGTAGACCTCTTAAAGGAAGTGTGGAATTGAGAAGTAATTGATTGTACATATTAAATACAGATGGGGAAGGGGGGATGAAGTAGGGGATGGAGAGAAGTGGGGGGAGGGAAGGTCTCTGCAAAGGGCAGTGAGGGGGGGGCAATGAAAAAAAAGTACAGTCATGTCCACATATGAAGATGCTGTGAAACCAAATACTTCATCTGTTAACCCGAAAAACAACTGAAAAGAACGAAAGAAAAGAGAGAGAAGCGGGAAGGGAAAAGAAAAAGATTGGAATGAGACATTGGTGAATTTAATTCTTGGGGCTGGTGTGATGGCTCAGTGGTTAGAGCGCCTGCCCTGAAGCCTGATGTGTGATCCTCGGGACCCTCACAATGGAAAGAAGGAAAACTCCCACAGATTGTTCCCTGACTTCTACACTGTGCAATGAAACGAACTAGGTGCACAGACATCCCTAAAAGAGAAAAATCTGAAATGCAAATATCATTTTTACCTAATAATGACCTATTGAGAAAGCTTTCATTTGAGAATACTTGGATTCAGGGGCAACAAGATGCTTGATTACCACCGGAGGAGCCCTGTGTGTGAAAAACCCGAGTGCGCTGGCGGGCGCGCCCTTCGGAATGTTGGTGAAGTCCCACTGAAAAGAATGTCCACTCTGAACCTCTGTCACATCTGACAGTGGTGGGGTCACAAGTGTGACCTGAACGTAAAGGAACCTCGATCTCTGCCATTTGTCCGTTCACACACACACCCCTGCCCCGTCCGTCCTTCTTGACCCCCCTACCCGCCTCGTAGGCTGGCTCCTTTCTTATTGTTTCCTTGGCCCGGTTGCCCGCTGCAGCTAGCTTTTCACTCCATTACTTTTACTGCATGGCAAATATATTTTCTCCTTCTGAGTATCTCTTTGGCTCCTTCCCTCTAGTGCCCAAGTGGACGACTTTTAACACCATTGAAACTTCAGGCTCTGCAAGTTTTGTCACTATCTGACGGGGTGAGGAAGGGGTGGGGTCACGTGAGGGGGTACATGCATGCTTGAGTCTGACAGTGAACAGCTAGAGCGATTCATTTCTCTTCCACTGTGAGTGTCCCAGGGATCAAACTTGGGTCATCAGGCTCGGCAGCAAGCACCGTTATCCACCAAGTCATCTTGCCCAGCCCACGTGTTTATTTTTATATGATCTTTAAATCTTTTAATCTCTGAGATTCTATAAAATAGTCATATTCTCTAAGAAATAAAATGGCACATAACTTGGTCCCTGGCTGCATTTTAAATTTATTTTGAAATATATTGTGCACTAAAAAGAGGATTATGCATGGATGTTTTAAATCACATTAAGAAACACCTATGTATTCCCCAAGCAAAGGGAACACCAGTTCCTTCCGCATCAGGCTGTGCCCTGCCAGAAGAAACCGCTGCCCTGGATTCTATAGTAATAATAATTCACTTATTTATATGCATAATTTGGGGGTTGCCTGACTTTTAATTGTACGTGGATGGAGTCCTGCTCTATGTGCTACGTGGCTTTTTATTGTCTTCATCAGCCCTCTGAGGGTTGGTCCATGTGATGGTGAACAGATATACGTCGGCCACTTCTCCTGTTGTAAGGCATTTTTAACAAGACAGTACAATCTATCAGCCTGTTTTTCGTGGCCATTTGGATTTGTTTTCATTTTTGTTTTGTTATTACAAAGGAAGCTGCCTAGGACATTTTCAGATACAGATTCTCCTGGCCATATTCAAGAGTTTCTCTGGGAGGCTGGGTTTGAGGGTGGAGCACTCCTCGGCATAGTTTCTCCTGGGCAAGGGCTTGCTACAAACAGAGAATTAGGCATTTCAACTGTGTACACATAGACGAGGTCCATTCATAGAACAGAAAGAGTTTTCGTAAGTCTTTCTTTGGCACCCCATCCCTCTCCATTCCCATGGTCCCACACTTGAGTACATGCACAGAGACAGACACACGTTTGCACACACGTGCACAAATGACATTTCCAGAATCCACACCCAAAGGAAGAAATTCAGAGTGCTGGAAACATTTTATTTTATTTGGAGCCTTTGTTTTACAGGGGAAAACGCCGAGTCCTGGGAAGATGAAGTATGCTGGGTTTATTTCCCTCTTTTCTCTTGCTAACACCATCAGATTGAGAGGGAATGGAGCCCTGTGGGAGAACACATGAAGCCATGACTGAAGCAAGCAGCCTGACTGGGCACTTCCTTACAGTCCTCAGGGTGAGGCAGGGGACTGAAACAGGGAGTGACGAGCTGTCCTTCTCAATGATCCTTCTGGAAAAGAGAACTAAATGCCTTTAATCAATTCAAGAGGGATTTAGCTAATGGTAAGGTCTTTCTGAAAGAATTTCTTCCTCAACAACGGAGGGCCTGCCAAGGGGCGCGGTAGAAGAGCTTCCCCCGGAAGGGAAGTGTGGTCTGCAGCCACATCAGTACCATTGGGCTGAACCAGATTAAAGCGCTGCTGTCCGAAATTATTTGACTATAAAACCAGTGAATTTATCTAACTCAATTAAGTGGCTGGAAGCAAAGAGGTGGGCTTATCCCTAGGAGACATCTTGTCTTCCATTTTGGCCTTTATTTATCTCCATCCACAGTGCATGGTGTAAATTGACTCATGGGAGGCTAAAATTTAAAGCTTACCAGGAATCCTTGCCTAAATTACACTTTTGACATTTAAAAGCCAGGCTCACCGACGGTCTAGTTTGTATACCCAGTCGCTCCAGAACTGATGTGCTATCATCTGTGTGGTAAATAAAATGTGGTTGTTAAGCTCCCGGATGTCTTTATGATGCTGGAATAGTCCATCTCAGGGAGACCTTTGTCTGTCAAGGCCATCCAGCCAGCATCAGCTGTCAGCCGTGGTGCCTCTGCCAACTGTGTGAAGAACAGTTAGAAAGGCTGTCACTCAGGCTCACTTCGGGGTCAAACAACGCCAGAAAACACTTTTTGAGTGGTTGGTAGCCTCGGGTTGGTGCTTATATAAGTTCTGAAATTACTTTATGAGTTTTTGCTATCCAGAGAGCTGGACTGTCCACTCTGTGTGATATCATCCTCTGACCAGATTCTATTTCCAGAAGTGTTTAGTCCCCAAATATAATGAAAATTGTCAAAGGCCAAAATACTGAGAATTTGAAAGGAATGGGGTTTTCTCTCAGATGAGAATGTGACATGTCTATGTTCCCCAGCAAGTGTGCAAGTCAGAATGACCAAGAACAGCCCTCTGTATGATTTATTCATCCTGACATGATATAACACACCAGGAGGTGACTGAGCCCTGTATGCTCAGACATGCAAGCCAAGTACTCAGTGTAATGCCTGTTCTGTCCCTTTAAGAGACAAGCAACACCCACTCCCTTCCCCATCTGCTGAGGCAGGCAGGTCTTCCTTCCTGCTTACAGCCTTAGTCTCTTCTTTCTCTGTCTCCCTCTTGAAGAGGCAGCTTCATCCTTTCCTCTCTCGGTCTCTCTTTCTCTCTCTCTCTCTCTCTCTCTCTCTCTCTCTCTGTCTCTCTCTCTCTCTCTCTCTCTCTCTCTCTCTCTCTCTCTCTCTCTCTCTCTCTCTCTGTCTCTCTCTCTCTGTCTCTCTCTCTCTCTCTCTCTCTCTCTCTCTCTCTCTGTCTCTCTCTCTCTCTGTCTCTCTCTCTCTGCTCTTCTCCCCCTTTCCTTCCATACTTCCATAACCCACTTAATAAATATCCAGCCTCACTCTGCATGGCTTGCCTATCCATGTCCCCATCTCTTGCCTAACTGCCACGTGTCTCCCTGCCTGGGACCAGCCACCACTCAGGGACTGGCAGCCATCTCTGCCTGGGATTAGCAGCTCTGCCGCCACATGGCCTGCTACTACTGCTTGGGAACCTACAGCATGTCTGGTGCCTGCTGCCACCGGGGATCCTGCAGCAATCTTTAATCTTTTCATTACACTCAGCTCTTGATACCTGCAGTTCCCACTGTTAGGAATATTTCCTCAGCGAGCTCTCTGACGAAGCAAAAATTCCCAATCAAGCCAAATCAAAACAAGCCGAATTAAGAAATATCCAGGTTTAATGGGAGATCTGCGCTCTCAGGTGGCCCCGAGGGGGAAACCCGGAAGAGCAGAAATGCGACCCCCGGAGGAAGAAAGGGGGACCACGTGTTCTTCTTTTGGGGGATCACCTAAGTACCCTGGGGAGTGGTCCTGACCCCACCCCCAGGGAGGGGTCAGGACTGGTCTGCCAGGATTTGAAGTCCAGACCAGGCCTGGGGGCTGAGATAGATGCCAGGGACTGGGGCCTAGGCTCCCAGCCTAACATCCACCCCACTCCCCCAGTCCTCGGCATTGCTATCAGACTCCCCTCAAAACTGCCTGTCCTCCCCATTCTGGTGTTTTCCCCATCTGTAATGCCCTGCAAGAAGCGTGCTGTGTGGGGGAAGAATACCTTCAGGAAGTAGAACCTTGCTGGAGGAATACATCGCCAGAGGAGGACTTTCAGGGCTTATGGCTTTACCCCCACTTCATACTCTCTCTCTCAGCTTCCTGTGTGTGGATGAAACTTCCCATCCCTGTCCCGTTGCCATGCCAGACCTTCCCCACCATGACGGGCTCCCTTCTTCTAGAACTAGAGCCAAAACAAATCCTTTATTCCTCGGTTGCCTTTGGTTGTGTTATTTGATCCCACCAAGAAAAATAACTAATACATACTATTTTAACAGTCATATAATTTAGCATTGGTACGATATGATCATTTGTTTGTTTGCATGTGCACATTAGCTTCTCCCAAGCCCTAAGCTCTCTTGTAGCTCAAGGAGATCCACACCACTTTGTCATCATCTGTATAAAGACCTTTCACACAATGACTTGAAGTCTCTGGTGAGCTCGCTGCTTCATCTGCAAATGAGCTGAAATTGCCACAGCATTGTGCCAGTCAGGTGTCTGGAAAGAGAAGATACTTTGCAGAAATTAGACATTTAGTGGCCAGTTGCCTTTCGGTCCTTCGGTGTGAAGGATGCTTTCTGCACTGTGCTAGTCACAGAGATGCTAACCCATCATCATTCATCATTCTTCTGCCCCCTTCATGACCACATCCCAGATCTAGTCCTCCAGGCCACCGCTCATCCTAGAGATCTCAGTTTAAACCAGCCTGCCACATCTGATCAGCCAGCAATTTCACAAGGCATGCTCATTTGCATATCTGCTCCAGGCTATCTTAGCACATTACCCCCACCCGAGGTTAGTTTACTGCAACCTCCTTCAGGGCAGATGCGATTTGGTTTGTAAATTACAAATCAGATAAAGTCATTCTCTGTCTGAAAACTGGCTCAAAGTCACACCAGCACTTGAGCTCCCCAAATGTCTCCCCTTCAAGGCCCACTGAAGTCTGTCTTTGGCCCACTCTAGGAAACAGCTTAACTTCCTCTTTCACACATCTTACATCAACAAAGACACCACTTCATACACGTCTGCACGCGCAGGTGCACACGCAGGGGGACACATTAATTTTGAGCTCCATAAGAAGAAGGATCAGGCCTGGGCTTTGCTTTACTTCTAATGTCTTCAAATATTGAATGAATGTACCAGGAAATGAGTGAGCAAATGAATTGTTTATTGAGCTAGTTTCTTAACAATTTCATGCATGTATAATATGTTTTCTGATTAGTGTCACTCTGCTCCCCCCTCCTATTAATGCCCCTATTTTCCTACAAGTCCCCTTACCAAATTCAAATTATTTTTTCGTTTTGTTTGTTTTGTTAAGAGACCCACGGAGTCTAGCCAGGATCATCTGTGTGACTGTAGATTTAGAAAAATGGAGCTCGGTGAGTTCACTATTTTGAAATACTATTTTGAAAGTATCTGTGTAGGTGGTGTTGAATAAAATTGCAGATATTTTCAACAATGTCCTTAAAATAAAAATGCATGTTTCTAATGATTTGTATGATATAAATCATATGTAATATATATAGCAATAGAAAATATAATATTGCCAAGAATAGATTTTTTTTGTAATATGTACGGCAAAATATGAGAAAAACCCAATCAGGAATTATAATAAAAGCATTACATTTTCAATTTATTCTGTCAAAAAAAAAATCCTGTGTGTAGAATTTTAGTTACAGGTGAGTTACATTTGTTTATGCTGTGGAAGATTTGTTTAGTGATTTGGACATGTGCTGCATTCTTTTATGTCGCATTTGTTTACTTCTGTGAAGCTGTTACTTTGCCTGCCTAAAACACCTGATTGGTCTAATAAAGAAGTGAAGGGCCACCAGCTGGGTAGGAGAGGGACAGGTGAGGCTGGCAGGAAGAAAGAATAAATAGGAGAAATCTGGGAAGAGAAGATTGAGGAGAGCAAAAAAGTGAGGAGGGTGCTGGGGCCACCATTCAACCACACAGCCAGAAATGGAATAGTAGGGAAAGAAAAGATACACAGAAAAGGAGAAAAGGTAAAAGCCCAGAGGCTAAAGGTAGATAGGATAATTTAAGAAGAGCTGGTTAGAAAAAAAAAAAAAGCCAAGCTAAGGTCAGGTATTCATAAGTGAGACTACATCTCCATGTATTTATTTGGGAGCTGGGTGGCAGCCCCCCCAAAAGAGGAAAGATAAAAAACAAACAAACAACAACAACAACAAACCCAGCTATATTCCTGTGTCCCTTATTGGGTGATGTCTCTTACGTGACGCATTCAGTGCCAGAGAGCAATGATACACTTTTCTGAATAACTACCCAACAGATGTGTGTTGACTCGCTGATTCAGAGCTGATTTGCTGTAACCTATAGCTACTCAAGAAATTTTAAGCTCCAAAAATAATGCATTCGGGGCCAGAGATATAGTAGAATCGGTAGTGCTCTTGTCTTGCACATATAAAGCACTGAGATCAACTCCCAGCATGCTACACTCCTACAAACTTAGCACTCGAAGGTTGGAGGCAGGAGGATCAGAGAAGGTCAAGGTTACCCCTCAGCTACACATCAAGTTCAAGGCCAGCAATGGGCTATAAATGGCCACGTCCTCAAATAAAACATATTCTGCATCATTTTAAGTAGCTGACTTCCATTCTTCCAAAATTAGCCTTAAATGGTAGTTTATTTAAACTTCCAAGAGAGAGGGAAATAGACATATTTTGAGGGAAAATTGCTCCAATATCTTTAGGAAATTTTCCACCTTCATGCTCTATAAAGACTAGCTGCACCTTAGTTGATTCAAATGCTTCTTAATCGATTTAATAACAATATTCCAAATGGGGAGCCCCACTGGTGTCCTGAGCCTCCTGCTACAACTGTGCTATATTAGAGAAAAATCTCAGCTGAGCCTCTTCTGAAGTGTCTCATAAATTAACTAAATTATTTATTGTACACTTTCAACTTTATTATTGCAGTCAAAATTGTTTATAATATCTTTTTGAAGCTGCAAGATGGCACACTGAAGCCCAGATACTATTCCAGGGGATGATCTGAGACCAGAGTTCAAAGATTGAGGCGGAAAGGACTCTCCCTGGAGCCTTTTGCTTTGAAAAGGGAAGAAAAGCCATGCATACTCTATCAGCAGACACACAGCCGAGGCCTGCCTAGACAAACACAACGGGAAGTCACTGGGGCCAAACAAAAGGATCCATCCAGCTAAGGGAGTTACGGTCTCCCCACGGTGTTGCTCATCCTCAGCTGTTATAATCTACTTTCCAAAGCAGCGTTGATTCATTCCTGGCTCCCTTCTACGCTCACATATAAACTGCTTGTTCCACAGGTAACTCCTCGGCAATTAGGTTCATTTGGGAAAAATACCTAATGGTTCCTAAACCTGAGGGTTCCATTTCCATGGAAAACCCTCCTCGCCCACTCTGTGAGTGCCTCCACTCGGCAAGCCCTTACTCTGGTCATTCACGGTGTACACATTTCTAGAACACTTGAGACATTGCCAGTTCAAAGGGTTTCGTGCCATTTCTCACTTCTTTGCACCTTTCTCTTCGTGTGAAAATAAAATAATTTTGAAACTAATAATGTTTAAGATTTCAGAATTACCATTTCTCTACAAGTGGGACAGCTCCCTAAATATTCATTTTGAGAAAATGAAATTGATATTAGTTAAGGGAGATGAAATTAATAATAGCTACCCACAAAATTTCTAATACAGTGAAGTTGTTATTACTTGATATTATCTAGTACCTAGAGTTCTTCATTTGAAGTAAAACATTCAGTCTCCTTACTAATGGAATTTATCTTGCACACAAAAATCCCAAACCTAATTTTCATTGGAATATCCAGGAAATTGGATTTATTATAATATAATTACCATTTTTGTTCTTAATACTTTACAGATATATCTACAATTACATACGCACAAATATTAAAAATAAATTTTATATTTTAAGTTATTTACATTTTTATTATTTGAATTAATAAAATGATAAAAGTCAAGAACTCTAGGAGGCTGAGGATACAGCTAAGTAGTAGATCATTTGCCTAGTGAGTGTCAGCCATGAGATCTAACCTTAGCTCATCACAGAAAGAAAAAGAAGAAAGGGATGGAGGGAGGGCTGAGGCAGAGAGGAACGGGAAACACAGAGGGAAAGAAAAGAGGAGAGGGAAGGGAGGAGAAGAGAAACAGCGCAATGATAAAGTCCACAAGATGAACAACTCATCAATCACCCAGAATAGACCCAAAATGATTGCGCAAAGTGATTTTCTCCAGAGTGTTCAGCCTAAGAAAGGGAGTTGAGAGCCAGGCAGAAGCAGGAGGATAACCAGGTGGAGGCAGACTGAACTCATTTCTGAAATCCCTCTTAGGAAGATTTGAGTGTTTGCCTTTGAGACCTAGCTGGGAAAGCCGGACAGAGACCCATCCCAGGGACCCTCTCCATCTCATCCTCAAGTTAATCCTGTCCACAAAATATTTTTTCTATATAATACTCATAGTTTCTAGGGATAAGAATGTGAATATTTTTTAGAGTGCTATTATAAACCAAATGTGTATGTTCCTCAACATTCATATTTAATAGAGGAAGATAAACAGGAAAACATACACATACAGCGAAATATTACTCAGTCAAAATAGAAAGAATATGGTAGCACATGCTAAGACATGGACGGACCTTGAGGATGTTTTGTCAAATGAAACAAGACAGCAGCAACGTACTAGGCTCATCCGTTTATAGTCGTTGAGTGGTTAAAGCTCATCCATTTATAGTCATTGAGTGGTTAAGGAGTGTAAATGTGGCGGACTGACGGTCCTGGAGGGGTCTCAACCACTCTGCCTCATTCTTTACTAGCAAACAGGTTACCTTGGGTCTGGAAAAAATAAGAGGCAGGTATTAATTGTCTGTACCTTGATTATCAACAACCTTGTCTTTTTTTATTACAGAGAATGTAGAAAAAAAAAACAGACATTTCCCTCAATCCTGGTGGGCAGGGCCTTTCCTGGAGTCCATATAAATTATTGTAATTTTTTTATTGATTTTATTGAACTATACACTTTTCTTTGCTCCCCTCCCTGCCCTTTCCCTCCCCTTCAACCCTCTCCCATGGTCCCCATGCTCCCAGTTTACTCAAAAGATTTTGTCTTTTTCTACTTCCCATGTAGATTAGATCTATGTAGGGCTCCCTTAGGTTCTCTGGGATTGTGATTTGTAGGCTGGTTTTCTTTACCTTATGTTTAAAAACCAATTATGAATGGGTACACATGATAATTGTCTTTCTGGGTTTGGGTTACCTCACTCAATATGATGTTTTCTAGCTCCATCCATTTGCCTGAAAATTTCAAGATGTCATTTTTTTCTGCTATGAGGTATTGCATTGTGTAAATGTACCACATTTTCCTTATCCATTCTTCGGTCGAGGGGCATTTAGGTTGTTTCCAGGTTCTGGCTCTGACAAATAGTGCTGCTATGTCTATCTTTGGCAATTCAGAAATGTTTATTGAGCATCTCTAATGATGCTGAACACATTTTCAGTATCATGTTTATTGAGCATCTCTAATGATGCTGAACACATTTCCAGTATCTGAGGAGGGGGTTGTTTTTTCAAAAATAAAAGAGAACAATCCCTACACACTCTAGGGTTGTTAGGATTGATCAAGGGAAGTGTGGCAGAGGCCAACAAGGATTGGACCAACTTTTGCCATCACCCGTCAGCTTCCAAACAGCATATGGTCTTTGTGATCTTTTTAATAACAAGGTTCTATACAATAGATTTGGGCGCACTGATCATCACCTTGTCTGGTCAACCTCCGGTGACAATTATCCCTCTCTCTACTCAAGTTCTCGCTGCATCCTCAAGGGCCCTTATTTCAGAAACTACCTTCACATCCTCCAATCTGCATCCTGCTAGATCCATTCATTCAGTTCTGATCACCATATTCATCTTTAGGGAAAGGGAAAATAGTCTCCATAGGGGGAAAAAAAAGCTGGGCTTAGTCTTGTTTCAAGAAAACAGAACGTTTTTTTTTTCTCCAAATAATTCCAGTTCCCCAAGAAAACAAAACACAGAAGGACCGTTAAATGTGTTTTAACCATTAAAAAAGGTAGGCGGATGTTCCTTCCCTTTATCTATATGAAAAATTTCCCTTCCTGACATTGAGTCATGTTCACTTTTCCCAAGAGGGAATAAAGTGTTCTCTGTAAAAGCACAGCCCTTTCTTTCCCGGTGCTCTGGCCCCATGCCAGCATCACAGAAACCACCAAATAAAGGGCTCAGATAAGTTCCTCAGGGGCCAGGGGAGTGTTATCAGAGGAAATCATCTTCCTCCCCATGACAAGGCTGGTGGGTCCCCAGCATACTCACAAAAACATTGGGGCCCCCAAGGAGTAAAAATTCATCAAATACTCAGTGGGGAATTCTGCACAGAGCAGCAATGGAAACCAGTGGAGACAGAGTTTTATTAACTCCAAAAAGTTGTACCAACTGGGTTCTAGGAATAACACTCAGAACTAGATGCCTGGAGACAAAGGACTTTTAGTGACAAATATTATGTGCTAGAAAAGGATGCGTTCCTTTGCCTACGGTTCCAATAGTAAATTTGGGGGCTGTTTCAGTTTATACAATACAATTATCCACAGCAGAAAATACGGGATAACTAGAACACACGTGTAATACATGCTACTGCTTGGGTGTGCAAAAATATTTATAACTATAATCTCTCTTACTGTTTTACTGTAGTTAAATGAGTCTTTATTCCATGATGGGCAGCAGGAGAGAAGACTGCCCGATCTGGTTGAGGTGGCATTTAGTCCTCTAGATTTCTCAGGTGCCTCCAAGAACAGCTCAAATCACCGGAAAGACTGATCGTCACAGACCAAGGCAGATACTTCATTGCTGCAGAGAGACCTTTGCTCTATGCGCTGACACTGTTTCTCCTCCAGCTTCTGGGTGAAGCTAAATCTGTAACTGCTGTGTCTCAAGGTCTGCTTTTCCCCTCCCTTCTTCCCTCCTTTCTCTCTCCCCCCTTCCTTCCCTGTCTTCATTCTTCCTTCTTTCTTTCTCTTGTTGGCCATTGACTTTCTCTCTTCCAGTTGATGAGTGGTTCTTTAATTGAAATCTAAGCCATTATCGTAGAAAGAAATACAGACTACTCAAGTTAGAAGGAACTAACCTCCAATTGACAGGACTGGAAACCGAGGCAGGCTTAACTCAAGGCCTCATACTTAATTTCTTGCAAAACAAGAATTTGAATATGGACGACTTAATCATGGCATATAAGTTTCAAGGTTCTTGATTTGCTTTAAAGTTCTTACGTTGTTTATCTAAATTGTTATTCACATGCCACAGTCTAAATCTGAGTCTGCATTGTTACTTAGCAATAATGAAAACAGTAATGTACAAACATTTATTTTTTTTTTCTAACAAATGACTTCCATTAAGATGAGCTAACCAGAAGTCTTTAACATTCATACCAATATCTATCTAAAACCTGGCAGCTCCAAACTGATGCAAGGAGCAAACGGTAGGGTTTCCTGAGTCTCTCTCGGCATTGTGTCTTTGGAAATGCTTTATGTCAAAGGAAGGTTTTTAATGCCACCAAGCAAACTGTTTTAAAGAATTCTTTTTACTCTTAAAAGCTAGAATAAAGAAGAAAACACCCACAGAAAGTATTTCAATCAATTGGCAATTGATTGTTTCCACATCCCAGGTGGACTTTATAGTTTCTAGAGGGCCAAGGGCAGAAGTCCCCCACCACTCAGTCCTCTGGGGACGCTCCCCTCCAGAGCTCGTCCTCCCCGGCAAGCCTGCACATTCGCCTCTCTGCATAGCACACTCACAATGGAAGGTATTGTTCTGTAAAGCCAGTCAAATTAATTATTTGAGGACCCCGGGATGTACAACATGAAAGCCTGGCTTTATAGATATTCAGGGCACTATATAACATGCCATGGTGAATTATTGACTCTAATGAGAACATCTCGAAGAGACTGAACTCTCAAGGGTGCTGGCTAACGGGCTGGGAGGAGGGGCTCACACATTAAATCAATAATTAGGCAGACAGAAGGAAGAGAGGCAGATTGAGAAAGAGATTTCTGAAAATTGAGCACTCGTCATCTGCGCAGCTCCCTGGCCACCGATTCATTAACTGAAGATTAGCCTCATAGCGTATTGACCAATGTGCCAATAAATCCCCAGTTCTGTCCGTTGTGATTCCTGCAGTGGACGGACGGGGATAGATGTTTAAGAGTGTTGACCAAGAACAAAGCAATATAGAGAACTGTTTGAGAATATTTAAATTTTCTGTTAATTATGCGTGCTTCACGTTTATATTAGCCAATCCGATGACTGGTTCTTTATCATGTTGAACATTGTATTGGGTTGAAATAGGGTGTCAAAAGAAGGAACTTATGTCTTTAAAGTACGTTTTTATTTTATTATTTGCACAAGTTTACTTTCATGTACATACATAATAAACGCTGAGCGTGTATGCCCACTACAACCTGCTATCTTCTCAGTTCCCAGTTCTCCACTAGTCTGTTCCGCCTGACCTCTAGGAATGTGTGCCGCTATATAAACCTGGATGCAAAAGTGAGACAAAGTGTTCAATGTTTCTGACACTGACTTAATTCACTCTAGTTCCTCCAGTTGTGTCCATTTTCCAGTCTTCTTTAATGACTGAAAAAAAATTCAATTGTGATATATACCACTGTCTCTTTACCCATTCCTCCACTGACAAACAGCTTGGCTGTTTTCCTGGCTTCATAACTGAATAGTGCTGTGATAGCATCCCTCTGCAAGTATCTCTGTGATGCTCACTGGGCGTCCTCTGGTAGACACATAGTTGGGGAGCTGGGCCATGCAGTAGGTCTATATTTAGTTTGTAAATGGTCTTCGTACTGATTTCCATCATGGCTGGACTAATGACTTCTCTCCAGCATTGTATAGGGAACCCTTTGTCCATATGCTCATAAACATTTACTTATTTTCTTAACTAACAGCAGGCATTATGACTGGGATAAATGGAATCTCAACATAGGTGTATTTGGGGGAGGTGTGTGGGTGCATATATGTGTGTCGCTGTGTGTTCTTGTGCATGTGGCAGCCGTGGAATAATCCTCAGACATGGATGATTTTTTTGGGGGGCAGGGTCTCTTAATGACTTGGAACTCATCAAGAAGGCCAAGGTGGCTGATTAGAGAGCCCCAGAGATCTGCCTGTGTCTATCTGTCTGTCTCCCCAGCACTGGGATTTCAAGCGAGTCCATTACATCCAAGTCTTTAAGTGGTTCTGGGTATGACATTCAGATCCTCAGTTTTGCAAGGCAGGTACTGGATTTCTCCAGCCCTCTTGTAGTCTTAATTCACATTCTTCTGATGGCTGAACATTTTTTTCATGTCTATTGGACATGTACATTTCATCTTTTGATAACTATACTGACTTAACACATGTATTGATTGTTTTGTTTGACTTCTTGTTGTTTAGGTTTTTTTTTAGTTCTTTGTATTTTCTAGATATTAATTCTATATCAGATGTATAGCTACCAAAGATTTTAATGTTCTTTTTTTAAATGTATGTATGTATTTATTTAATTATTGAGGTTGGGAGGGCTTATGCCATTGCAAACAGGAGGAGGCCGATGGACAACTTCGTGGAGTTGGCTTTCTCTTACCATCTTTATATGAACTGCAGGGATTGAACTCTAGTAACCAGTCTCGAGTGGCAAGTGCCATCTCACTGGCCCAGAATTTAAAGGAGTTTAGAATTTATCTATAGACACCCAAAGTGTTTTTAATGCAAAGCAATTTTCCTGCCTTTCTGAAAAACCATTGTGATTGTTTTAAACATGGGACTGTATCTTTCACTTCTGAATCTCTGTCTTATGCTCGCACCCTACGAGAGTGAACATTTTCCTTTCCCCCTTTTCATGTGTATGTGTTCACATGTGTGTAAGCGTACATGGGTGTGCCATGCACAGGCCCGTGTTGATGTAGGGACTCTCCTTCAGTCTTTCTCATACTTTGATTGGGTCTCCCAACCAAATCCAGACCTCCCGGCCCCCACAGATATGGCTAGTCTTACTAGCCCGTTTGCCTTGGGGATCCCCAGTTTTGAGATCTCCAAACTTCAGTCTTCTCACCCAAATGGCAAGCACTCTAACTTCTGAACTGTCTCTCTAGGCCCAAAGCCTGCTTGTTTAAAGGATAGTTTTAGCTCTTGTATCTGGCAAAAAAGTAAAGACATACTGTAGGTTTGTGAGACGTGACTCACAGAAGGAAGAGTGTAGGTACACCCTCAGCCAATCCTCGGAGCTCTTCATAAGATCACTTCTCAATGTTGAATGTTGTATTGTACGTTTTCCTTTCTTTTTTTTTTAAGAGACAAAAATCTCAATATGCATCCCAGGCTGGTCTCAAACTAACCACTCTCCTGTGCCCATCTCCTGGAGTGCTAGGATGACGTGTGCTGCCGTGCCTAGTTCTTGCATTTTTTTTTTCTGATGAAATAAGTGACTCGCGGAAACATGATGTAGCCCTCCCTCCCTCACAGAGATTCAGTCCATGACGGTCCCGAAGCATGAGGGAGAGCTCAAAATTCAGCTCCCAAGGCTAGTAGAGAAATCAACATATATCTTATTTTACATGGTAAATTTTCAAAAACATCTGGCATTCTTCCATTTGTCTGGTGGTACCACAAAGGCTGGGGATTGGTGCCTAGACACTCAGGGTTTGCTGGTGTTGGTGGATAAGCATTTCCTTGTGTATCTGCCACCTGAAGGGACTCTGAGCAGCCCTGTTCTCATTACTCACAGCCCTCAGCAAAGAGTGGACCATAGAAAGAATCGGCTCCCACCAGTACTTCTCAGATGAAGTGGGCTTTTACTAAGGAATGGCTCGTCCTGGACCTATCTGTCTATTGCCACAGCTTCTAGAATCTGAGTTCTACTTCCTCTGGCCCTGAACCCTCATTGCCAGAATTTCTAACCCGGGCTCAGGACTCTCCTCACCCACCCAACCTACCCTGCCTACCCTCTTCTAGTAAGTACACAAACACCGTTTTCTCATTCTGAGGTTTTTATGGGAGGATGATGGGAACTGTGGCAACCCTTATGATGACCAATGGAGCTTTTGGAGACACTGGTGTTCTGTACTGTTTTATTGTCCTAGGAAACACTGGCTTCAAAAGACAAAAAAAAAAAAAGTTGTTTCTGGAGCTCTTGACCCTGCTCTGAGCAGCATTTATATATAGCATTCACGTATATTACACATTGGCATCATTTATATATAGCCCGGCCTCTGTATTAGTACAGCTAACTGCAGCGCGCTTGGCCTTGCTGTTTGCACAGCTGGACGTGTGGGACAGAATGAGTTCACCTCTTCAAAGATGAGCTTAAAACCCCCATCTAGTAGCGTCGTTCTTCTCTCCACCTACGGCCATCCCTCATTGTTCTCACAAGCACAGGGAGTTTTAATGAAGTCATGTCTTTCAATGTCAACACTGCAGGTGCACAGATGCTGATAAACCCCCTTAACTCCCTGTCAGATCAGCATGTTTATCTGCAAGCTGCAGAATGTATTTAATTAGAAGATATGAAAAGGTTCTACAGGTTTGTTCTCTGGGCCCAGAAGCTAACAACTCAGCTGTGAAGCACCGTGTCTTCCCAGTGGCATAAATGACTAGCCACAGATCATCTTAGGAGCTCATTCGTGGCAGAGTATGAACTGTAAGGTATAAAACATTTTCTTAAAATCTGTTTTAAAAATAGCTTCTAAAGAATGAGAAAACTTTACCAAATACAGAGTTAACACAGTTATGTGTGTGTGTGTGTGTGTGTGTGTGTGTGTGTGTGTGTGTTTATAAGAGGAGGGAGAGAGGAGGACAGAAAGAAGAATAGAAAGGAGGAGAGAAGGGAGAAGAAATCAGCTTTCAAAATGGTGTTGTAAGGAATTCGCTCAAAATGAGCGTGTGCCTGGAAAATTACTAAGCATAGTACAGTGTTTTCATTTTTATGCAAAACTTCCAAGGGAATGAGATTTTCACATGGAAATTGCTAGGAAGGTGGGGAGGGGATAGGTGCTCGTAACGGGGGAAAGAGGATATTGAAGAATAGAATTTTTCCCAGGAAGGCAGAACTGAGCCGGGCTCTTCAAAAGACAGCGCCTCATATTTAGAGAACCGTGAGTTTCTAAAAAAATAAAAGAAGGCCAACAATGGAAGGGAAAGGCTCAAGCAGCAAGTGTAGACCCATGGGGTAGGGATGGAGCAGGGATGAGGAGGACAGAGAGGAGGGAAGACAACCTCAAAGGCAAATAGGTTTGGTGAAAAGTGCAATTAACTGAAAATGGACAAGAGACCCAACACTGGCCAAGGTGCTGAGACAGACGAAGAGACCACGGGGAGCTCAGTCCTAGTGGGGCACCTCTGTCACACCCCCTCCTTCCAAGGCTCAGGAATCATTGTGGAAGATGGAGCAAAGGGAATTCAAGAGCCACGTAGGGATAACTGCAGGGAAACCATGTCATCCGGACACTGAGGGGCAACTGCACATTGGACTTGATGGTGCTTGTGACTGCATGCACAAGGCCCATGCCAGCCCAAGTCAGACCAAACCCATCAGAAAGGAAAGGAAGGCGCAAGGTGCCACCTTTGATGAGCAGCTATTAGCAGCTGGTAGCTGCTGGGACAGAAAGAGGTAGGTTTTTAAAGAGAATAGACCCAGATACATTCACCATGTTCAAGTAGAAGGCCACGTATCCAAGAATATGCCGTGGAAGGCCACATATCCAAGAGTATGCAGTGGAAGGCCACATATCCAAGA
>NC_022025.1:4033230-4034307 GCF_000317375.1 Microtus ochrogaster
GTGGAAGGCCACATATCCAAGAGTATGCAGTGGAAGGCCACATATCCAAGAATATGCAGTGGAAGGCCACGTATCCAAGAATATGCAGCCAGTACAAACTGGGCTTGATAGAGGAGGAAACAGGAACTAAAGTGAAGTGGGAGGGGCAGTGAACATGATCAAAGCACATGGCACAAAGAACCAATTTAAAAAATCAAATAAAATCTCTGTAACCAAGTCCGGGGAGATCTTCTCTGCCCCAACGCAGGGCTTTGGTGTTGACTACACTTCACACAGAAACTGTTTCTAAATAGCGCTTGCTCTGTACCCATGCATGGCTTTAGATCCTTGCAGTCATTTCCAAAAATATACAAAACTTAAGGAAAGGTTATGATAACTGAAATAGTTCATAAAAATGCTGAACCTTGAATGAGCTTCAAGATTAATTTTTTTAAAGTTTTGGAAAAGATAAAGGAAAGAAAACTGGAGGACAGCTTAACCTCTGAGCGTGTTTGCAAGATTAGGCAAATATACCAGCCTGCCTATCTCACCTCACCGCTACAGGTACAAGGTTATGGCTTATGAATTATTTTCTAGGAAGTATCTTAAACCACAAGACAAAAACAAAAGCAGGCATTTATAAAAGTATTTCAGATAACCAGCCCAGTGGTTACTGAACACTGCCACTTGTGTGTTCTCCGTGATAAAGAAAAGCTCACAAGTCCACATCCAGGGAACACTGGGGAAGTAATATGTCACCACAGCATAAATTGCAAACTACTTAATGCTGCACGGGAGGAAGTGGGTCCTCTTCTGCTCTAGGGAATCTGAGAGATGCTTTCGAGAGCAAGGCTGGTGGAGCTGGACTGGAAAGAGCCAGAGGGAATGACGGGAAGTCAGGGTCAGTCTGCGCTGCTGCCCACTGATGATTGGCCTCAAACCAAACCACTAGGGTCATCAAATCAGAAATCTCCCTTCTGGGTTTTAGTTGCTGAGGAATCCCATCTGGACGGAACCTTCATCTGGCGATGGACCCACACTGGAACACTGGACTGAGCTCCCAAAGTCCCAATGAGGAACAGAAGGAGGGAGAAGATG
>NC_022025.1:4034790-4044576 GCF_000317375.1 Microtus ochrogaster
CTGGACTGTGAGCACAAGCTATCCTCTGAAGACAATGCAACAGGCTCCACCCCCAACCCCAGCCCACCCCTGCTTATGCTAGCTGTATACCCACAGACAAAACATATGCTGGCCAAGGACCTGGAGTATCCAGGTCACTCTGTGATTGTGTTTCTCGATACACTCTAATAAATCAGCATTCTGGCTGATGTACATTTTTAAATTCGAGACTCAAACTGTCCCTTATGAAGCAGATACAAAGAAAATTAGGTGAAAACTCACTGGGAAGTCAGCCTTCTGGCTGCTGGGAGGACAATGGCAGAGCAGCCTTGCGAACACCACAGGTGTCCTCTGGAAATGGGCTCCTGACAAAGCCATATAACCCAGCACGGTTGGTTCCTCCCCATGCAAAGTGTTCCCTCTCACACGATCCTCATTATAATCCCCTCAAATGCATTAGGAAAAGGCTGCTCCAAATGACAGTCATCTTGGACTCCCAGAATCAAGTCTGAAGGGAAGGATGTCCCCATTGTTTCAAATCACTTGTCTTTCTATAGGTGGAGCGGTATCCCCACAAAATTGCATACTGAACCCCAACAACCAGTATTTTGGAATGGGGCTGCATTTTGATGTAAAACCTAACTGAGGACATTAGGGGCCTAATCCATTATGACTGGTATTAGCAGAGATTAATGAAGACACAGACAGGCACAGAAAAGAAAAAGCTATGAGGTCACTGTGAAGGAAAGACCATCAGCAGGGCAAGGAGAGAGACCTGAAAAGAAGTAAGTCCTGCTAATCCTTTGATCTCAGACTTTTCGCCTCCACACTATGAGGAAGAAAGCTTCTTTTGTTTAAGTCTCTGTGTTGTGACACTTTGTTTGGGAAACCCCAACAATCTAATATACTTCCTTTTGGTCCTTTTCCCAACCACCCCAAGCAGACCTTAACAACCACAGTTTTGCACTACAGTGTGCTTTACCCACCCGTCTCCCACCTCTCCCCCCCGTTCATATTCACACACACACACCACTCTGCTGCATGAGTTTGGAGGTTCCTGTACCAAACATTGGCTGATCTCGCTAAAGAAACTAGAGATGCCACTTTTGAAGCAAGAGAACCTGAGTTTGTTAAGCTTGTACACGCTGCACAGTGTCCTTAACCCTGAGGTGCAGGCTTTATGCAACCTAGGCATGGGAAGTTGTGATCATCTTGATTTTTGTCCTGATTATAAAAGTCAATATTTTGCTGGAGAGGTGAGTCTAATCATGAGAAAAGCAGGAGATAAATCCTGTATCCCCAATTACTCAGCTCTTGACCAATACTTCAAAAGTTGTCAAGCTCATCAAACACAAGTGACGTTTGGGAAACTGTCCCAACCCAGAGAAGCCTGGGAGCTGTGATACCCAGGTGTCACACAGATGGCCTGGAACAGAAAAGAACATTGGTTGAAAACTAAGGACATCTAAATAAAGTATGGCCTTTTATAGTTATGTATAAATTACTTTCCTGTTAAAGTAACAAAATACCATGACCAAGGGCAACTTAAGGAAGAGAGTCTGTTTTAGCTAGTAGTTCCGTCATGGTGGGAAGGCATGGAAACACACAGGCTTGGTGACAAGACCAGAGAGTTCACATCCTTTACCACAAATGCAAAATAGAGAGAGCAAACTGGAGGGAATCTAAGGCTATAAAGTCTCAAAGCCTGCCCCCCCCAAGGCACACCTCCTGAACCTCCCCCCCCCCCAAACAGTTGCCACCCACTGGGAACTGAGTGTTCAAATGCCTACCCTAATGGGGCCATTTCTCACTCAAACCACCACAAATAATTTGTCAACACAGGTATATTAATAGGAACAAATGTATCATACTTATACACCATGTTACCAACAGAGGAAACTATGTACAGTCACATGGGAATTCTCTACCATCTCCATGATTCTTCTGTAAATATAAAACTGTTCTAAAATGAAACTATTTTAAAAACAACTTTCCACTAACTCTCCCTAAAGGCCCTGGTTGTCTGTACCCAGCTCTAATCCATAGCCAGACAGACTTCTCCAGAGTTATGATGTGTGGCTCCCTCCTCTCGCTATTTCCTCTCCCAGTGGGACCTCTGTACATATTTCACGTAAGCACTTTATCTTTCAGCTGCCATTAACGCTCCACAGTCATGCGAAGGCTGCTAGTCCCTGTTCTCTTTAAAACAAACGCTGCGGTCGGTTCAGGTTCCGTACCATAGTCTCATCCCTCGGTGGTTCCCACACAAGACTTACCTGGATGTTTTCTCCATCGGGATGTCTACAACTTCAATTCCTGAGGCAAACTTCTCACAGTCTAAGCCCTACGTTTCATTAAATAAAGCCCTTTGGGGCCGGAGCCGAGCTGCTAGCAGCAGTAGAGAAATGCCAAGAGGCCGACTCTAAATCAGTGTGAAGGAAATCGATACCAGAGAGAGCTGGGTATACTTGTGCTCAGCTCTTAGCATCAAAGTTCTGCAACACTAATGGCGTCCAGATGCATACCACCTGGGACCCAAGGCTCTGAAGAAAGTATTCTTTTACTACCGAGCCGTTTGGGGTTTGGGTTATTTTTTTTTCTTTTCTTATTTGATTTTGTTTAGTTGGTTTTTTAACTAATCGAAAAGCAATCATGCTTGCAGGAAAAGCATGTTGGCCTTCAAATTTAACTCACACTCAAGTTAGCTTGTATTCTGAGCCAAACAGACCTTGATCTTCATTTATTATTCAATAAGACAACTACAAGTAGCCTGGAGTTTGTTTTCAGACTCAAACACACACAAAAGGACCCACGTATCTGCGCAAGGGTAATTCTATTCTTCCTACAAGAGATGCGATGATGGAGCGAGGAGCAGGCAGAAAATCAATACCACATCACCCTCTCAACACCAGGCTTACAAAGGCCTTTGCTCCGCTCAGAAAGCAGGGGAAGATGGATCTGCCTCACAAATATTTACTGAAAGGACTCCTTTTTACTTTGCAAATCATTGATTTTAAAAGTATTTGGGCGCTAAGAGGAAGCAATCCTATGAAATTCTGATATTGTATGCTCAGCACAAAAGCTAATAACGGGAAAGAAGTGAACTTCCTGCAGCAAACTTAAGCCTTCAGAGGGCCAGACAGAATCCCCGAAAACGTGGTGAAAGAAAAAAAGGCCCAGGGAAGAATTCTTATAAGGTGTGTGTGTGTGTGTGTGTGTGTGTGTGTGTGTGTGTGTGTGTCGGTGTGTGTCTTGTGTGTTTGTGCCTGTATGTGTCTGACTGTGTATTTCATGAAACTTTATAGAAACAGTGTTTCTATTTATTTTAGGTAATTATTACTATCAACCCATCCATAAATACATTGTTCCATCTTCTTAAATGACATAAGCATGGAAGCTAGCATTCTTTAAATGTTGACTATGAGCCAGGCTCAGTTATAAGGACTCCCATTAATGAGCGCAATCAAACCACACACACACACACACATACACACACACATACACACAATAAAGCAGACATCAAAATATTACTAACATTATCTCAATTTTATCAGAGGAAGTAAATAATCTTTCTGAGGCTTCACTATTAATTAGGAAGAGAACTGGGATTTGAACCACGCTAAGGACCTTCTGCAAACTTTGTCCACACCCACAGCCTCCCTAGCAGCTCTGAGTAGCTATTGGGAGGACACACTTAAGATTTAGGGTCCCTGAGGAATCTCGGGTGTTTTCGAGTGTGTGCGCATGTGTATGTGCACGTGTGCATGTGTGCGTGTGCACGTGTGCGTGTGTGTGTGCGTGTGTGTGTGTGTTTTCTTCTGTTGTTTTAAAGTGGGTTTGAGTTTAGAGTTTTGGTCTAGCTAGGCACTCCTCACTGTTCTAGCTCTCATGTAGCCCATGCTAGCCTCAGTCATGAAAAGACCACTGCTTCAGCCTCTAAGTACTAGAATTACAGCAGACACTATTCCCCCGGGCTCAAATCTGCTACAGAGAGGCTTTTTCTCACTAGAAGAAAATAGGCACAAATAGCAAATATTTATGTGGTCCACAATTCAGTGTGACTGTCATCTCCAAGCAATTGTTAGGGACTCTGAAGGAACAACTTATGAGTCAAGGAAACAGTTGTATAAAGCTGCTCTTAGACCACTGAAACCTCCAGAACCATTTGCCAGTTGACTTTCAGACATGGAGGACTTTAGAGCTTCTAGAAGAGGGTCTGGGCATGCAGCCCAGTGCGTCAAACTTGCCTAGTACATACAAGGCCCTGAGTTCAAGTCCCAGTATGACAAAAAAGGGCAGGAAACAAGAATGTGCCATGAGAGCTTGTTAGAACTGCAGGCCTCTGGATTTTGCACTTCAGACCCTGCTCCCACTGTGGGGCGGGGAGCAAGAACCTGTCCTCCAAAGGGTTCTCAGGTGCTGTTACTGATGATGATGGTCTAGATCCAGAACTGGAGAAGTGCTTGTTAGACCTTATGATTAATACCAGCATGGCTTGGGTTTCAGAGGGACAAAACATACTAAACTTTGAATCAATCCCCAAATGCCAAGATTCCAAGCAGCTTCCAGAGTCAAGTCTGGCTTCAGGACAACTCGACCAATACAGTTGTACAGGGCCCATCCTCAGATAAGCCCTGCACTTCAGCCCGAGGCTGGAGCCACTATCTTAAAATTCTTATAATGGTCTGATATTTAAGTCTGCGAACTGTAGGTGGAAAATCAATGCGATAATGAGTCATGCTGGGAGGTACGAAATTGTGGCACAGTCCTGTCTCCCGCCACCTCCCTCTCTCAGTCCCTCCTCTTCTTGTCCTTTGGCTCATCAGCAAACCCAAGTTTATCTTCCTAGAACCCATTCCCAAGCTTCTTCCAGCTACAACAGCACCCAGCTGTTTGGGGGTCAAAAGTTAGACCCACGTTCCTCTGCCATCGCAATGGTCTAAACACTACCACAGCAAGGGATGTGAGCTTCAGCACATCCATGCGAGGGCAAGGGGGTAGCCATCCTCAGTCTGTCTGAGAGCCACACCCAGTCTATAGGTGGCTAAGCAGAGCACTCTAGAGATGCAGATGCCAGTGGGAAAGACTCCTGGCTCTCTTCCAGATTCTAACTTTTCCAGTGTCCAACTGTACCAGACTCTAAAGGAACAACAGGAGTTGAGTAGTTCTTCTGAAATGAAAATATTACACAAATCTTGCAAATAATCTTTGTATGGGAACTCGTCAAGGACTTTTTCTTTAATTGAAGTGATCACAAGTAAAATAAATATTTCAAAGAGTTGATTAAAACTTCTGGTAAGGACTTTATATTGCTTCTATCTTTCTTGCCGTTATAACCAGTTTGTTTATAGTGTGTTTAATGAAGTATATGGATCTTCGTATACTGAAGAATAAACTGAACAAGTACTTCTCAAAACACTATAGTGCACATGAAATCGCCTGGAGATTTTGTTACAGTGTAGATTCTGGTTAGATAGTCGTGGAGTCAAATCCAAGACTGCATTTTCAAAAGGCTTCCTGGTGATGGTGACGTTGTTAATCAAGTCCGGATCTTTGTATTCAAAATATGCTCAGTGCTGACATGCTAAGATATGCCCACAGGTGCAATGGTGCTATGGCTGACATGCTAACATATGCCCACAGGTGCAATGGTGCAATGAATGAATTGGGACCAGTCACTTCCTGATTTAATTTAAAACTTATTCCACAAGATGAAACAACATGGGTCGGGCCTATCAACTGGCCCAAGAACCCACGGCTAGATAGGACATAGGCCTTAGGAGAGAACCCTCTCACCATTGTTTAGTTAAATGGAAAAAATGTTAAACGTCACCCGAAATACTTACCTTTATAACCCCAGACTAATACAACTCTCGGCTTTCATCAGAGAAGGTTCTTTTTGTAGTAGATTGTTGTAGGGACGCTGCTTGTTGGTTCCCAGCTACTCAGCCCCAAAATAATCACACAGAAGCCATATTATTTAAACCACTGCTTGGCCCATTGGCTCTGGCTTCTTATTTGGTAACTCTTACATCTTAATTTAAATCATGTCCATTAATCTGTGCATCACCACGAGGTTGTGGCCTACCAGCAAAGTTTCAGCACATCTGTCTCCGATGATGGCTCCATTGCTCCTCCCTGACTCCGCCTCCTTTCTCCCAGCCTTCAGTTTAGTTTTCCCCGCCTAGCTCTGTTCCTCTATAGCTCTGCTATATGCCCAACGCAGTTCCTTGATTAACCATTCGCAGCATACAGAGGGGAATCTCATATCAACAGATGGTCAAAGTGCAGAGAATAGGAGACTATGCTATTCTTAGCAGGAAATGGTAGCACTATCTCTTACCCTCTGCTCTGGAGGCTCACAGAAGTGGTTGGGGAAATTAGAAAGGCCAGAGAGTAGAGGATTTCTATGAAAAAGTGATTTTTGGTCATGAGCAGGACATCATACACCTGAACTTGCAGTGCTATCACTATGCACAAGATCTGTACATGATCAAGCCAGATAACACTCCAGCATGAGTGGGGAATGGGCTCACAAAGCCCCAGCCCTAGCTGAGCTCTATGGCAACTGATAGCTACAGGGAACAGGGAGATACAGCACCTGATAGACCGGCCATGTTCCAGAGGATCACTCTACACCCACACAAGGTACTGGCCACATTAAGGGGACTCGATGGGTTTTAAAAACAGTACATGAAGTTAGGAGGGAAAAATGGTAAGAAGCATAAGAAACGTTGTAAGGAAGGGAGTCCGGAATAGATTTAATCAAAATCGTTTAATTAAATCTTTTAATTTCCACATATGAAATTAAAAACAATCTTTTAAAATTTAAAACAGTAACAAAATATGGTTTATGGCCCAGCAACTCTCAGAAGACTTCCCAGCCCCAGTCTAGACCTATGTTTCAACATGATCCCCAAGAGAGTCATAAGTACACGAACGTCTGAGACTTACCCTAGACCTTCCGACTCCTTCTCCTTCCACTTGCTCTGCTTCCCAAATGAATATCTGTCATTTGGAGTAACTGATGATGGTTTCAGTCTCCCATCCATGTCCCAGGGTAGCAGAGCTTCAGCCTATATGCAAAGACTCCCCTGCCTGCTTCAAGAAGGAGCGTAGCATTTCAATAGGAGCACCCAAGCTCCAAACATACCCAGGGTTCAAACTGTGCTTCTGCCTCCCCTGAGCTGTGTGACCTTGAGCAGATTACTTAGCTTCCCCCATGCCTCTGTTGGCCCGTTGAAATCAGGTGTAAATCAGGACCTCCTCCAGAAGATCTCTGAGTATTAACGTCATAAAACTCTTGGAATCATGCCTTGCACACAGCAAGCTCTGCAGCCATGTCTCAATACGAATTTGAAAATATAACTAGCTTTTAAGTTTTCTGTTCCAGAGCCTCAGGACTTGCACAACTTGCATAAGTGAGTCAGTTGCTGAATAACTAAGGATAAATAATCTACCTTTCACAAGAGAGACGAGATGCTATCTGAGGCGTCAGGATGCTGTCTGCAGTTAACTAGAGCAGTTACTATATCTGCAAGACACTTGACAATGGGACCAGTAGCCTTGGCCCAAAGCCCCGACAAGTCCCTGTGTCTAGATATGTATGTCACTGTTATCCCCCTGCGAAGGGACATAATGAAAAGGTCACTAGTTTAAAGGCTGATCTGTTTTGCCTCCATGCAGAGAGTCTATTACGTCCCCAATGGTTCGGCATCTATTAAGAGCTGCCAAGGCATTGTGCAATTTCAGATGGGTATGTGGTAACCAAATCTCTGTGAATTGGCTAGGAACGGTGCAAGAAGTGGGCAGTAAATCCACTATCACTCTGCTTCAGTGAAATCCAGCCCCTTCTCACCCCATATACTGAAGATGCAATGAAACATAATGCCAGACAAACTGCTGCACGCACAGGCTTTGCACACGTCTGCTTGAGCCACAGCCCCCGGTTCCTGCTGTGCCCCATCCATCGCTGTGTCTTGCCTCGATGGTGCTTGTAAACTCAAGGTGTGCTCCCTAGCAGTTATGTGCACTGGGGATTTCCGCTTCTGATCCATCTTTAGCTGTCTCTTGGACCCAAACTGATTTGCAGGCAGGAGAAAACGGTTGAAAATATCATGACATTTAGATTTTTAAAAGCACATGGTGGTGGCTCAACGGGTTTGCTTACCGTGGATTAAAGCCTATTAAGGCTCGGGCTCTGTCCTCTCTGGCAAGATTGTTTCTGACTCACATGTGGTGACTTGCAGAGCGCTTCATTACAGCTCAGGGGCATAACTGGTGCCACGAAAGCCATTAAAAAGGAGTTTTCAGGACTACAAAAAAGAAACCTTTGTAGGAGAGGGCCAATTTGTTCCAAAGACGATGCTCCGGGAGCGCCTTCACAAAGCGGCGAGCATCATCTCAGGTTCAAGCTATGTGCCTGCTCTCCTATTTTTAAATACCAAATAGAGAACAGGGTGAGTGTTTCTTTGCGACAGCAGCTTTGGTCCTGCCCTTGTTTTCTGCCATTATAGCTCCAGTTAAGCTGTGTGACTAGCCTTGTATAGTTTCTTCAGGGCGGGCGGTGGGCAGTTGTTATATTTGGGGTAAAAATCCACAGATCTGTATTTTGGATGGTGTCTCTAAGAGAGGCATTATATTCCCTCTGCCTCATTTTCTTTATATTAAAATATTACTACTATCAAACTCAGAGCTGTTGGAAGGACTGAGGAACCAACCAGTATAATGTTGTAATAACAAGACATTTCTTTTTATTATTAAAGCAGGTACATTTGCTGCTTACCGTCTTCAGATCCCTTTGCTGCTTTTCATAACTGATTGCAATTTATTTTCTTTTTAATTGATCCTATTATTTTTAGATTTGTCTCAGCTGCAAACCAAAACAAATACTTCTGGATAACAGTTTCTTAGTCTAACAAGGTTGCCATCTCAAGCTGGATGACTCTTTTGGAGGTGGGAACTGTCCCCGTGTGCTATGAGAGTTTTCATAGACCCTTGACTTGGACTGCTGGAAGCCAGCATCCCTCCCTTGACCATGTTGCAATGACCAGAAATGTCTGCAGACTGTGTTAAATGCCCCCAGGCATAAATCCCTGCTCTGGAGTGTATCAAGTTAGTATGGTCTATGTTTGCATTTCCTGTACTGCAAGTGGAGAAAGGTAAGAGCAATTCAGCCAGTGAGTGAAAGCTACGGGAACCAGTAGGCAGAGTCTAAGAGTGTGTGGCAGACATTGACCAGACTGGTAGCTAATAATGACCACTAAAGCCGAGAATGAGATTGCATCAGTTACTTTTGACATCAAACTGATACTTTTGTAGCATTTATTTTAGACTACAGTTTCAAAAGGAACTCAGTCCATCATAGCAGGGAAGCTGTGGAGCTGTTCATGGAGACAACAGCAAGTGGAAGAGATGCCTTCTATCATGGCCAACCTGGAGACAAAGGTCTGGCTATAACCTTCAAAGGGCTATCGTTAGTGACTTGCTTCTTTCAGTTGGTCCTCACTTCCAAAGGCCCCATGGCCTTGAGAAGAGCACAACAAGTTCAAACATTTAAAATATGCACACATGGGAAGCATTCAACTTGCAACTCATAGTGAAAACTGAGGCCATAACAGAAATGTTAGAGTGGTGTTAGTCAAGAACAGCTTGGGAGTCCCTGATGCTGTGGATGCGCATCCTCCAACGGCAAAGTATGCATCCATCCGGCAAAGTCCCTGGCGCTGTGGATGTGCAGCCTCCAACGGCAAAGTCCCTAGTATTGTTGGATGCGCATCCTCCAACAGCAAAGTCCCTGGTACTGCA
>NC_022025.1:4044701-4049098 GCF_000317375.1 Microtus ochrogaster
ATGGGCATCCTCCAACAGCAAAGTCCCTGGTACTATCGATGTGCATCAACCAATGCCAAAGAATGTATCTCCAATAAGGAAGGAGCCATAGCTAAAGAAAGAAAAGTTACCTTAGATAAAACTCTCCAAAGAAAAGATGGCAGACGACCTGTAGTAGCAAGGGCTTCTGTGTCAAGCAGTGCTGACCTAAAAACAAAAGGATACAGGGAAAAGCACTAAATGGGGGAAAACAAGTAGTAAGAATAGGAAGAATAAAGATTGGAGAAGAAATGACAGGAAAAAACCGACAGTGAACATAGAGGGAGAAACTCTGACCAAGATGAAAGGAAGTTCTGACCGGCTTCTGGACCTGTCTGGACAGATGCCTGCCCAATCTGCATTGCTGATCAGCCCAGCTCACCTTGTAGCTACTTTCTCCCTCCACTGTCATGGCCAGCTCTGCCCATATCTCACCATAGATTCTATCCTTTCCCCACCCAAACCTAATTAACTCCATGGCTGCTGGCTCCTCACACTGATCCTGCCCCAATACCACTGGGCTTATCTGTAGCACAAAATGGGGGCGCTGGTAGTATTGCATTGTTAGTCTGGCCCTCAAGGCCCTCCAGGTTCTGTCGTCACCCCCTCTCCAAGACTGTGAATTCTCATTTTTACTTCCCCCACTGTGTTCATCATAAACCCATTCTGCGAGATACTGGATCTTGTATAAACACCCTGCCAAGAATCATTTTTACTTCATGAAGGCTGTGGTGGTTTGAAAGAAGATGAAACTGCAAACTACCCAATTAAATGTTTTCCTACATAAAAGTTGCTGTGGCCGTGGTGTTTCTTCACAGCAATAGAAACCTAACTAAGACAAAGCTGTAACACATTTTATAGTTTTATATCATTTAAACAAGTTGTGCTTGGTTATGGGATCTGCGTACATTTTGTTCTTTTCTGGATTAGAAGCTCCTACAAGGTACACTTAGAATGTAGTAGATGCTAACTAAATACCAGAGAAAAGACAAAAGGAAAAGATGTGGTTGAACTAATGATCCAGAAGTATAAATAGATGGACTCTTGAGACCACAGTAGTCAGCTAGAACAGCGGTTCTCAATCTGTGCGTCATAACCCTTTCTGGAGTCAAAAGATCTTTTCATGGGGTTGCCTAAAACCATCAGAAAACACAGATAGTTACATTGTGATTCATAACAGTAGCAAAGTTATGGTTATGAAATAGGAACAAAATTATTTTATGGTTGGGGGTCACCACAACATGAGGAACTGTGTTAAAGGGTCACAGCATTAGGAAGGTTGAGAATCAACCTGATGGTGTCGCAGCAAAAATCCAAAGAGTATAGATGAAAACTTAAAAGGGCAGAGGGCAACATTCAGGGCAAAGATGAATACCCTATGTTGTTTGGCATCTCCAAGGCTAGCTTTGCATAGCATCAGCACTGTACAGCAATTATGATTCAGATAATCAGTCTTGGAACCCCTTTCACCAAACATATGGTAAAGCAGTTAGCAAGAGTTGATTCAATTCCACTGTGAAGTGTCAGTGAAAAGTTTGATGTCTGCTACTGTATGTTTAAGGAAGTAGGAATAGAGTCATTCTTTTAAAGAATTTTTAGTGAATATACATAAAATGAAGGTAGTTTGAGAACCTGGATAGCAGCTTCAATTTCTTCGAAAACTCACTTAGCTGGAGTTCCTTGGAACGAAGACATGAAGTGAGGAGATGTGGGTGAGAGGTTTTATTTGTAGTTGACTAGCCTAGCTAGAAACAAGAGTTTGACTCTGATTTGCTTACCATTAAATGAGAAAATGTGGCCTATAATCACTAGAGCACACTGTTATTGTGTGGGTGGACAATTGGATGATAAGCCTTTCTCGGCTTTGTGTCCAGGAAGTAGACATGAAAACTAGGAAATTATAAACCCTTAGATAATATATATCAATGCTTTAATTTTCATCATTCCTGGAAACCAAGTCATAAAGAAGTTTGTGTTTCCCACCACAGAAGTGAAATAATTGGCAGCTATATTCCTAACCAAATATTCAGAATCAAGAACACCACAGATATCAATGGCAAAATGTCTTGGCAGTCAACTAAAAACCCTAGACTAGGGTTGAAGCTGGGTGGAGAAAGTAGGCTGATGTTTTGCTTTCTCAAAAACAAGAAAGTTTTGTACACAAAACCAATAAAGATCAATGAATCTGTGTGCGCGTGCTCATGTGTGTGTGCATGTGTCTGTGTGTGTGTGTGTGAAACATGATGTTTTTTAAAACTCAGAAAATGAGTCCTGCCCTCAAGGAAGTGACACTTGGGTCAAGAAGAAAGATTACATAAATAAAATGTCTAATAAAATGTGGGTGAGGAGAGGCTTCATCCCGCAGCTGGTGGAAGCAAGTACAAAGAGTCACAGTCAAACAGTAGACCAGGCTCAGGGTATCCTGCTGAGAGGGAGGAAGGATTATAGGAGTCAGAGGGGCCAAGGCCATCATAAGAAAATGCACAGAATCATCAACCGGGGTTCATAGGGGCTCACAGAGACTGAACCAACAATCAGGGAGTCTGCATGGGACTGACCTAGGCCCTCTGCATATATGTCACAGTTGTGCAATGTGGTCTTCCTGTGCGACTCCTAACGGTGGGAGCAGGGGCTGCCTCTGACACTCTTCCTAGCTTTGGGGACCCTACTCCTCATACTGGATTGCCTTGCCCAGCCTTAATATAAGGGGAGGGGCTTACTACAGCCTGATATGCCGTACTTTGTTTATATCCAGGAGAGGTATGCCATTTTCTGAATAGAAATGAAGGTGTGGATGGGGAGGGAAAGCAAGGGAGTTGGGGCGAGGAACTAGAAAGAGGGTGGGTAAACTGTGATTAGGTTGTAAAATAAATAAATATTTTTTAAAAAGTTTAAATGTGAGCTATGTTTTGGGCATAAAGTCAGAATGTCAGCCGTCATCATACGGCAAGTGTTTAATTATATATGTGCTTGATGAGTTGTTCCGCCTGAGAGGAATCAGTGTGACCGTCAGTCCTGGTTGTTGTCCTGACTGGATTGAGAGACACATAAGGGATTGGTAAAAACACTTCCGGCTGTGTTTCTAGAGTAAGTTAGAATCTGGCATAGCAACCAGGGAAGGACAACCAATCCTGAGTATGGACGGTATCACCCAATGGGTTAACAGTCTAGATATGACAAAATCAGAAGAAGCGGTTGTGCCCACCAGCCAAAGTTTGTCCTCACACTCTCTGCCTCTTGGCTTCTGTGCTGGGAGCAGTCCCTCTGCCTTGTGCTCCCTGTCATGATGGCTCTGCCTTGTCACAGGCCTACAAGCAATGGGACCAAGTGTCTGAATTGAACCATGAAAAGAGACCTTGCCTTCCCAGGTGACTTACCTTGAGTATTGCATCACATGGCGAACAGCTAACACATCATTTAATGCTCAGTTAATCTTGTAACACAGATATTAGTATTACCTTCTTTACAGATGGAAACTATGAAGTTAGATTTTAGTTAAAAGATGCTCAACCGTGCCACAAGGACATGTGCTCAACTATGTTCATAGCAGTATTGTTTGCTATAGCCAGAACCTGGAAACAACCTAAATGCCCTCAACCGAAGAATGGATAAAGAAAATGTGGTACATTTTACACAATGGAGTACTACACAGCAGGAAAAAAATGACATCTTAAATTTTGCAGACAAATGGATGGAGCTAGAAAACATCATTTTGAGTGAGGTAACCCAGACCCAGAAGACAATTATCATATGTACCCATCCATAAGTGGTTTTTAAAGAAAAGGATAAAGAAAACCAGCCTACAAATCATAATCCCAGAGAACCTAGACAACAATGAAGACTCCAAGAGGGACATACATGGATCTAATCTACATGGGAAGTAGAAAGAGACAAGATCTCCTGAGTAAATTGGGAGCATGGGGACCTTGGGAGAGTGTTGAAGGGGAGGGGAGAGGCAGGGAAGGGAGCAGAGAAAAATGTAGAGCTCAATAAAAATCATATATATGTATATATATATGATTTTTATTTATCATTTACATATATATAATATCTCACTATTCTGACTGGAGAACTTAAATTCTGAAAGCAATCCTACATCCTATGAATTTCTGAGATGAAAAGAGCTGGATGAGTGAACTGTTGAATTAATTAGTTTGGGATGGTGGGATATTGGGGTGTCTATAGCTCTGAAGTTTACAGAAACAGAGAAGAAAGCATACTAGTGGGAGACTGTAGACGTAAGTCACAAACGATGCCACAGCAGTTTGGAATTATAATTAACAGGGTAGTATTTATTTAAAGGGGAAAAAAACTTACAGATCACCGTCAGCCCTCTGTACGACCAGGAAGGGAGTCTAGCCGCCAGCCGAGCAGGAAGT
>NC_022025.1:4055279-4085205 GCF_000317375.1 Microtus ochrogaster
ATCATTCATTGCTATTGGCGTCCATCTAGCTTCTCTGACTCCCTTTGAGCCTTTAGAAGTTGACGCTTTGTCAGAATTAAATATAGGGTATGCAGCTAAAACCTTGGGTAAGCCAGTTCTAATAGCTGGTGTTGGCATTGTATCCTGTCCTAGTGCCTTATTACTCTGTTCACCAGCTCCAATCATTTCTTCAATCATTTCAAGTCTTTTTATTATTGTCTTTATTATTGTCTCTTTTGACAGCACCCGAAGTCTCTGAGATGGGAAACTGGGAAGTACATGACAAATGAATGAGTCAAACACACATTACTGATCTTTATTCAGAGAGTAAATCATATTTCAGAAAAAGCCCCTAACCTACCCGCCATGTATCCAAGACTGATGACCTGAAATTGCTATTCAGATCCCACGTGGGAGAGGGAGAGAAGAGATTCCAAGTTGTCTTTGGCACTCCATGCACCCGGACACACACAAGCACACACACACACCAAATAAATAAGTGCATTTTCAATAGCTCTCAAATCCTATTTGGTCTAGGCATTCTCATATCTAAAGGACAAAATCAGATTTGTTCTTGAGACAGGAGATTCAACCTGTGATGTAGTTGTTACCTATTTATGACCTTTAACATCTCCTCCCCGGTGCCCACATTTCAGCCAGTGGACCAGTTGGTCTTTGATGGAGACAGATTTTCTTTCTACATCCCAACCCTCAGTAACTCAACCTGCAGTCTCCTCTCTGAAAGTGTCCGACACAGTGCAGGCTCAACATCTTCCTCAATTTTTTGATGTAGTATACAATCTGAGCCTCTGTCTCACCATGTCTGCACCATGGCAGGTTGTTCCTAAATGTCTTATAACTCACTAGATCCAAAACTCTGTAGAGAAGGAGGCTTCTTCCCTCTGTTTCCTAGAACTCACTCTGAAACAGCTAAGTAGCTGAATGACTTCCTAGGACTCTAGACTCCATGAAGAAGCACCCAGCTCTGCCCTGCCTTATCTACCCGCCTCTTTAGTGCAAGGCTCACGCCTTTCTCCTGGAACTGTTAAATCAAACTATGACAGGAAGAGAAGTACACACCGTGGTCATTGCTACAGATATGTTTATGTTATCAACCTTTCAAGTCACAAGCCGGAGAAACTGCTTTCAACAGTTTAGAACAGTGGAAGAAAGGCTTTCACATTTAATTCAGGCGTGTTGAGCACTTGGTATGGTGATGATATCTTTACCTCAGAGGAACACCACGGATGCATTTACAATTGCACAACGTGATTTACACACTGCCTTTTTTTCTTCATGTATCATCTCATCCCTCTTTCTCATTTCCAATGATTTTTCAATAGTGTCCGCTGATCCCAGGTATGTTACCTCTGCCGAAGTAAGACATTAAGACAATAACCTCTCACCAGTATTATTTACAATAGAAACAGCTTACCATAAGGAGAAACAGTCTCCAATGAAGGAATATTCATTTAAATAGAGTAAGTTTACTCTTGTGAACTATAGGCTAGTTTCATGCCTAAGAAAACTCCCAGTGTCGAAGCCATGTGTCCTCCCACACCCTCAAGGCTTGCAGAGAGCTGAAGATAGCTCAGCAGGTCAAGGCACATGCTTCATATGTCTGATGGTCTCAGTTCATTCCTGGAACCCATACAGAGGAGAAAGGCGAGCTCTGACTTGGCACAGTTGTCTTCCGGACTGCACAAATGCACCCCGACTCATGTACTCACACACACAGCATGCGTAAACACACATCATAACAATAACTTTAAGGAAGTTTTGAAGAACTAAACTTGGAAGCAACATCCAAGCCCTTCAGCGTCAGCGCAGCTTGCCTGAGTGATGCCTGCATCTTCCTTCTCTATGACCTCAGATTCAAGAGAGAGGGAACATACCAACTCTTCCCCAAAAGACTGGGGTTTGGGTTTGGCTTGGCTCAGCCCCCATGGCCTTTATTCCCTTTATTTCTCAGAGAGTTAGAAGAGCCTTTGTAAGCTACACCTCATCTCTTGCCGCGTTGCGTCACGAGCCGGGTTTTCTCACCCTCCATACTTGGAGCTCCTTGCACTATGAGTGTTTGTCTATCTCATTTCTCTTTCCCCGGTACCTCGCACACTGTAGGAATTTAATCTGATTGTTGAATATAACTGACCCCTCATGACAAAGAAACTGGCTCACTAAATTGACAGGGGTAACAGAGCTTGACTGAGAGTTTTGCAGACTAATGTTAATAATGTAACAATCATTCCGAAGCACAGTTATTAGGTTCTTGCGTCTTATTTTAGTGAATAAACAAATTCAATATCTACTGCTCTCTATTTCCAACTGATGTCACAAATTAACAGAGCTCGAGGTCACATGATCCCAAAGAGGCCATTGCCCTCCTCTGTGAGCACTAAAAATAATAGAGTCCCATCCATCACAACACCAGCTAAAAAATTGTCAGCCAACAATATTAAGCTCCACTTAGAGTTACAACAGTACACTATTTACTTTGGGTGGTCCCACTGATTAGTAAAATCAAATAATATATATTTAACAAACAAATTGGTTAATTTTGGCAGAACAATCGGTACCCAGGTTTCTGAAGCTGGAACACTAACCCTCAGCATTCTGCTTAGATCTAGCCAGTGGGCAGAAGAGAGGAAAGGGTGAAGGAAGCCGCTCAGTGATCTCCCACAGCAGAAGACACAGCCTGGCCTTCCTCCTAACAAGTTCCTCAGATACACCCAGCTTGACCAGAGATTGTCCAGACTCGATATCTTCTCAACCTGCCAATCAAGATAACGTGAACAACATGCAAATTATCATTTGTCTCCCCCTAGATTCTGTGATTCTACATTTGCTGCTTATCTTAATTATATGCGCCCTCTTTATTTGAATTCCTTAATTACATATCATGTCTGGAATCTCACTGGATGCATTTGTAAGTGCCTGCTCGACCCTGTGCCAGGTCCTAGTACTGGCATTGAGGTCACTGTGTAAAGAAAGCATAGCCATCTCTAACTGTGGAGAATTTGTTACTGGTAAGGAAGACAAATAATGAATAAAAAACAATAAAGTTTCAGATGATGATCAATGCTATGAGGACGAAGCGTGAGGAGCAATGGAGCAAACCCTCACCAGGGCGACCGAGCAGAAATACTTTAGAAATAGAGCCAGACAGGGCGGGTATCTTGGAGATCTCACTCCTGAAAAAACAACCATTCCTCCCCACACAGTCAGAGTGGCTCGAAGGCATTGGTTAATCAGAATCCTCTCCGGCTATCAACCCCTCTGGGAGCTTTAAGATGAAGTGTAGTGATGTCAACCTAGAAGGTGCTCTGTAAGCCACCATTACCTAATTAATTTCCCTTACATGCTCACTTGGACGTGTATTCACTAGAAACCACTGGCCTGATCTACTCATCCCCTAACAATGGGAAGGAATATTTTTCCTCATCAAAGATTCCCCCCCCCCCAAAGGACCGGCGACTACCTGAAGACACAGTGTTTCACCCAAAATGCTCTCCACCCACTGGGATATTGTCTGTTGACAGCCAACAGCTGTTGTTCATTTGTGAACACTGATCCCTGCGGTGTGTCCTTTGGGTGATCAAGCCCACACTCAAGCTCTCTATAAAATATTCAAGACGATTTGGACTCTCCTATTTTCCCATTGACATTTTTACCCTGCCTTTGATCTCGACTTGATTTTACTTTTCCTCTGCTTGCCCTCCACTACTTCCTTTTTTCTCTGTAGACCTTTTCCATCCCACACGGCATCAGCCACTAGTTCTCACAGTTAGAAAACTCATAGAATTCAAGCAAGTTCCTTTTCTTTTAAGAAAAAAGTCCAGGTACTAGCATTATTTTATTAGAAAATAAAATTTTTAAAGGTCAAATCTATTTTTGTTAGAAAGACATGCTTTTCCTATCTAGGAGCTCTCAAAAATTTACACTTCCTGAGGCCGACAACACACCCTGGGTGTTAAGAACACCCCCACTTCCCTTACCTTTGAAGTATGGAGTTTAAACCAAAGATATTCAAAATAACCACATATATTTATACTCCACAAGCACCATTCATTCCAAGGAGTAGAAATAACCCTCGGAACAAATGACAATTCCACAATCCCCTGTCCCCCACAGATGCGTGAGGATTCGGTGAGTTTCCTGGGAACAGTGAAAGCTACCTGGAAACTAAGGTAGCGATGTCTTCCCCAGTCCAGCTTACCCTCCCCTGGCCAATTCTGACAGGAACGTTCTCTCCCCTCATACCGTTTTGGTGGCTGACATTTTTAGTCAGTTTTTAGTCAGCTTGTCCCTACATGAAAGCTGAAGCCATCTGGTTTCTTGGGAAGAGAATTTTCTTGGCATTTTTGACTTTCCAGATGTTGAAGTCTCTAGTAGCCGAACCACGGGACTGGGGTAGAGGCGTGGCTTTGAAAAGGTTTGAAATTTCAAGAGTTTGGGGGAATCCAATTCTTTCCCTAAATCATCCCCAGTGCCCTCCATCCAGATTTTCTGAACAGCTGACATTTTCAGAACGGTTCCTATGAAGAGCTCAAATGACACAAACTTCTTCCCTGCTTTTTTTATTAGTATTATTTCACACAGCACAAGCAAAAGTACTGTTTTTCCAAATATCCCAAATCTCCTGCCCTGTAACTGATGGGTTCATCAGAAGCCAGGTACCATCTGATGGATGTCACTGTTGTGTCCTTAAGAGGTTCTTCTGCCTTCAATCTAGATGCTCTAACACAAAGTTCGAGACAGAGGATAAACAGAGAAGCCCAAGGCCAGGCCACATTTAGTTCCTTTCCCTTCAATCCTAGTCACTTTGAGCAAGTCAATTTTTTTTTCCTGTGGTCTCTGCTCCAGGCAGAAATGGAATAAAAAGATTTTTGATGCCAACTTTAAATTCCTTTCTTTCAACTCTGATTTCCCTTCCCACTCAAAAATTATGATATATTTGTTTCTTGAAAATTGTCACTGAAAAACAGCAGACAAAGAAATAGAGCCGAAATAAGTCACCCCTATGTAGTAGCTCAGGCCTCCGTGCTACAACTCAGGACAGCTGGGTTCATTCACATCTCATCGGGAAAGCATTTATAGAACTGTCTGAATCTACTTTATACTACTAGGACAGAATATCACAGATTGGATACTGGATAGAAAAAAAAAGAATAAATGCATTCCTAACAGTTCTGTAGACCGAGAAGTTCAACATCCATGCCCTGTGTGGGCAGGGCTTTTCTTCCATGTGATTCCATGGCAGAAAGAAGGAAGAAAGGAGGGTGGAGAGAGAGAGAAAGCCAAACTTAAACTTTTATAAGAAACCCACTTCCTCCATATGACAAAGTCACTCCCGAAGTAATGGCATTGCCCTACTCATGTAGTGACTAATGTCCCAAGGGTGTGACATCGTCACCTCGCAAAGGTCCCACTTTTCAGCACAGTTGCACTGAGCTTTACATCCCCAAAACATGGAATCTGTAGAAGAGAATCACACCAATCACAAAGGCGAAGCTCTCATGCGCAGTCTCCTCTGATTCCAAGTGGCACAGAAGCCCAAGAGACAACCAAATTAAGATCTACCTAATTCAGACATCCAGCTCTCTCTGTCACCAGAATTCCAACTGAGGAGGCTCAGGCTGCGGTTCTCTCCCAGGGGGGAGCCACGGTTCTGTAGAGAGTGTGGTAGATCATAGAGACTAACCAGGGCAAGGCATCTCGGCTCTCCACTCGGCTACACAGTGAAGCTTGTGCAGCAAACACTTCCTGCAGCCTCCTGCAGGGCTGCCTCCAGCTCTGTCCTGCACTGCTACATTCTGGTCTTGTCCTTGATACAGAAAGCCTATGTTTCCAAAGCTGACATTAACCAGCCATGAGGAACACATTGCAAAATAGCTATGCTCTGGGCAACCATGCAAGCTGCAGCCTTCAGATCCAGCGTGAAAAAGCCCGGAGAGGCCTAGGCCCCTTGAAATGCCCTCAGCAGAGAATGCAGTGGGGTCAGCTCACACGCGGTCTCCCACCTGCTTGCCTCACGCTGGTCTGTCTGGGCTGACCTCTGGCTTTGCAATGTTTCCCAGCTTTGTTCACGCTGCAGACTGAATTTCATTAGCATGCAGAAGCCTCTCCTGCATTATTAATCAAGATGTGAAGTAAGATAAAACCTAATCCTCAGTCCCTTAGCTATGAATGCTCAAACCCAGGCTCATTAAATATCTCTGTCAACCATGGATTACACCACCCTTAGGCCCCAAATTGATTGGAAGTCAAAAGGAGAGGGAAGAAGCATTCTATTGTACACTATATTCAAAAGGAGGGGCTCGGTTTAGGGTGTGGCCAATTTAATCTATTCAAGGGTAACTCAAGACTATACAGTTTCATAGATTCTTTTTCTCCTGTTGTTAATGGCAGCCAACGAAATGATAAAACAGACGCAGGGAACCATGTGTGTGAAAAAAATTAAAGTCATCAAACAGGAATAAAGCAAGATGCCAATTTGGAAACTAGCTTGGTGAATCCCTGCATGGATTCAAACACTGTTTCTCTGTGCTGAAAAGAAAAATAAAAACAAAACAGCAACACACGTGTATTGAATTCTGTTTAAGTGCTTCAAGTCCCACTTCACTAAAGTTCTTATCTAGCCTCCTTGCCACCATCCCATCGTGATCTACTTTGTAATTACAATGATCTTTTTGAGTCCAATGATCAGAGCTGACACGCAGGTGGGGAGTCTTTTCTGTTAGGGATCTGAGATGGACAGAAAGCTTTCCCAAGCTAGCAAGCATACTCCTAAAACGTTGCTGGAGGAACCACGCAGCAGGAATGTTCCTGGCCCACAGTCTGATGCCATGTGTTGGTGTTTTGTCAGACTTCAGCCATAAGTGTTTATCTATGAATCCGAAAGCCCTGCTAACTCTGTCAAAAGGGAAATAATAGTTCAGCATCGGAAATTAGTCCTCTCCGCTGAAAGTTTCTGGGTACTAGTTACATTCTAAACACATCTGCAAGGGGTTAGGGATGGGGAAAGTAGAATTAAATAAATTAATTGTTTTATATTAAGAAAATGACCAATGTGTGGGGGGAGAATCAAATCCAGGAGATTCATAACGAGAACCAGATGAGGACGTGAAAATGATTTGACATAATCAAGAGCTCCAGGAGACTTCCAAGATCATGGTTCAATACAAAAACACCTAACAGCTCAGCAGCCAAACCCAAATGGCCACATTTCAAAAACGTCACCTGTGTTCCTAAGTTGTTTTCATTCTTCGAATTTAGAGAGGACCAGGAGGTGCCCCTATCTTTGCACAGTCTGGGTGATTCTTATTTACGGTAGACAATGAACACAGGCACGTGTGCATGGCCAGTTTCGTGTTCTGTTTCCAATTCCCTCGCTCCTCCCCACCCCCGCCTACACTGTTCTATTTAAATTCCGCATGCAGAAGAGGAAATGGCTTCTAAGATACTAGAATCTTGTTCTCATTGACTTCCTTTCTGTTCTGTGGCTCCATTTCTATTCAGATCAGGTTGCACAGGCTTTGACATTTCAGAGTCTAACTTAAGTCAGAGCAACTGTGTGGTTGCCCTTGTAGCAAAGGGGAAAGCAGGCTGAAACTTTTCAAGAAGCCAGGCCAGTGCGGCGGTTTTCATTGTGTGAATCAAGATGGTAATTCCATGCGTCAGACTTTTTGAAACTATTTTGAATTACAATTTTACTTCAAAACAGGGGCTAATTTGGAGCAAAACTCCTGTTAAAGACCTGTTAAAGTCTCCAAAAAAATAAGCTTAGCCTGGGTTTACTTCACAAAGAAAATTATGTCTCCCAACTTTCTTTCTCCTGGGCCCAAATCATGCTTTGCCTGAATCTCAATTCAACAAGAGAGTCTTTGTCTTATTCTCATATGGACCCTTTATCTATCACTTCCCCACAAGCCAAGCAATACGGCATAGAAAAATGGAGCCAACTATTGCTTGAAGATTCCCTGTTGCAATTCCCCAGCTCCATTCCCAAAGAGAAACTGAGATGCTGTCTTTGGGGCATCATAGTCTACTCACAAGAACACATCCTGTCCTGCACCCCTCCCAAGAAACAACTCTGGCTATACTATTATAGCTCTAGTGATTAGTATCTCTACCACATTTATGGTTCATAAAGCTCTGTTGCGTCTTCATAAGAGCCATGTGAAAGAAGGAGGGCAGGTTTGGTCTTAGCTACGTTGTTATAGATGGGCTTTCACTCTAAGAGAGTGCATGATTATCTCAGATCACACAGCCAATGAGAAGGAAAGGCAAGGCCCCAATTCAGGTCTTCAGGCCCCAGGTCCTGTTTTCCTTCCTTCACTCACTTTGTTGAAAGCAGGGTCATGCTCAGGACTTTCTGTTTTTTGATGCCTCACCTTCATCCCACGTGTATGTGGACCATAAAAGGCTGGAGGAATTCCTTTGGGCATACTCACACATTGTGCAAAGGTGACTGTCTAAATATCTGAACTCTCCCCCTGGGATCTAGGGCAGGTTTTGTTTTGTAACCAATGGGTTTCAATATGACTGTGGCTTATGGAGTTCCTAGAATCAAGGCATAAGATCTGAACACAATAAAGAAACCCAGTCTCAGTATGTGTGTTGTTATTTCGGGGCATAAGCTAGCCAAGCGGCTGGGGTGCTGGGGACGCAGCCCCGCCGCTCCTATTACTACAACCACTGGTGACCAGAACCCTTTCAGTATGTAGCAATGAAGCCACACAGGTATAGACTGTATCTCCTGAAACTGAACCAAAATAACCTTTTTCTCCTTAAAGTTTCATGATGCCATCTGTTGGGTATAGCCATGGAAAGCTAACTCTACACAGGCATAATGTGCTATGTGGTCTTTTGCACGTAACTTCTTCTACTGAGCATAACACTCCTGAGGACCATCCAAGTTATAACATACATCACTATCTTATTCCTTTTTATTGGTGAGTGGGATGCCATTGTAAATATGTACTTTTATTAATCCATTCATAAATTGATAGACAGAATTATTTATGCCTTCTGGCTACTGTGAAGCTACCACTATAAACACTCACATAGTCAATAACAAGGCATCAAATACCTGGAAGTGTGTGTGTCTGTGTATGTATGTGAATGAGAATGTTTGTGTTCCTGTGTTTTCCATGGAATGTGTGTGGCAGTCAGAGGAAAACCTGGGGATCAGTCCTCACCTTCCACCTTGTGTGAAATAGAGTCTCATGACTTCCCCAATGTGCACACAAGGCTAGCTGGCCCATATCCCAGAGACTGTCCAGTCTCCCATCTCACTGTAGGTGCTCTGCGGTTACTGACGTAAGCTACTACATCTGACTCTCCCCGATTTCTAGAGATCTGAACTCAAGTCTTCGTGCTTGTACTAGCAAGCGCTTTCCCTACTTGGTCATTTCCCCAGACCCTGGAAATTTCTAGAATAGTAGGTTTCAAGCATTCTTATCAGAAACAAAGAATTATTTGAGGTAATATCTACATTAATTAGCTTGAGCTAGCCACTCCATAATTATCTGTATTTCAAAGCTCCATGATACTGATATACTGTAAGCAAATACAACCCAGTCAATTAAAAACTGAGTAAAAGGAAATAAATGAAAATTAATACTACCTCTTTAAACTTTTACATTCAACGCTCTTTGTGGGCATAGGTTTTTGTTTCACTTTAGCTCATCTTGTTTGCATTTAAATAAAATTAACTTTTATTTATTTTAATGCAGTAATTTTATTGACTATTTGAGAGTTTATACAAGCATATAATGAGTTTTGATTATATTTCACCCCTCTTCCTCTTCCTAACTCTTCCAGATCTACCCTATTCTCCCAATGTCATATCTTCTTTTTTAAGTACGCTGATGAATTCAACTTGTGCTACTTATATACTCATGAGCATTGGGCCATCCACTGGACCATGGTTGACCTGCCTGCCAGAGGCCATACCCTTAAAGAAAACCAACTCTCATTCTATGAGGCTAATATCACCAGAATATCAAAATGAAAACACTAAAAGAAAAAAAAAAACACTACACACCAGCATCACCTAGGAGCATCATTGTAAAAACTGTCAGCAAACCAGCAGCAAGATGAATTCAGCACTGTGTTAAAAAAGATTACACATTAAATTGGATTTATTCTTAGGATGCAAGGACAAGGCAACATATGAAAAGTCAATCAGTGTAACATAACTATTAACAAAATAAAGAAGAAAAACACATGGCCTCAATTGGTGCATGAAAAGTACTTGACACTCTCCAATGCCCTTTCATTTAAAAGTATCCAGTAACCAAGGAGAAGAGGCAAGCTTAGAATTTGGCATGATGAACACTATATAAAAATTCATAGTCAGTGGTCAAACTCTAAGAACTTTTCCTCTAAGATCAGGAACAAAACACGGATGCCTGCTTACACCGTTTCTATTGAGGACAGGACTGAGAGCTCCAGCAAAAGCAGTTACATGAAGAGAGAGGAGAGGAGGATAAGTAGAGGCAAAAGAAGGGGAGCAAAGGAAGGAAGGGCGAAGGGAGGGAAAGATAGAGAGGGCAAGGAAGGAAGGGAGGGAAAGATAGAGAGGGCAAGGAAGGAAGGAAGGAACTGGAAGGAGAAAGAAAAGGAGGAGGATGTAGCGAGCTGTGTGATGTCACACCTGATGGAGATGTATATTCAACTCCTGAGATGGCTAAGACCTGACCTATGGTATGATCACGCAATGATTATCAGCTGCCTGCATATGCGTGGACCTATGGGCAGTGCCCACCTGGCAATCCGGGATTGGCAGCCCATGCCTACTTAAGGGCTGGGAGAGGTTTGCCCGGAGGAGCGAGAGAGAGGAAAAAAGAGAGAGGAAAAAAGAAAGAGGGAGAGAGGAGAGAGGAGGAAAAAGGAAAGAGAGAGAGGAGAGAGAGAGAGAGAGAGAGAGAGAGAGAGAGAGGAGAGAGAAACAAGTTATATTTCTGTACACTGACTATGAACAACTTCCAAGGAAATTACAAAAACAATCTAATTTACAATAATACAAAAAACTTTTTAACCAAAGACATGAAGGCTTGCCCAAGGGAAATCATAAAATATTAGTGAAAGAAACTGAAGAAGATATGAGTGGATGGAGATGCATTCTGTTCCCGTTAGTTAGAGGGGAGAGAGATACAATTGTTAAAAAGGTCCTGGAATAAACTGCAGTGAGAAGAGCTCCGGTGGTCGCGTCATCCTTGTGGGATGAGGGTGGCCGTGACAGGAGGAGGGGAGATGGAGGCTGCGTCCTAACTAAAAAGGAACGAGAAGTGACACTTATCTGAGAACCCAGTCTTCTATGTAGGAGAACGGTACACGTGTGCACGCGCGCGCGCGCGCACACACACACACACACACACACACAAATAGACTTTAAAATAACCAATGAAAGCTAAGCAGTGGTAGCACACGCCTTTAATCACAGCACTTGGGAGGCAGAGGCAGGCGGATCTCTGTGAGTTCAAAGCCAGCTTGGTCTACAGAGCTAGTTATAGGACAAGCTCCAAAGTTACAGAGAAACTTTGTTTCAGAAAATTAAAAAAAAAATTAAAATAAAATAAATTCGGTAAAATAACAGAATATAAATTTAACACGTAAAACAAGTTATATTTCTGTACACTGACTATGAACAACTTCCAAGGAAATTACAAAAACAATCTAATTTACAATAATACAAAAAACTTTTTAACCAAAGACATGAAGGCTTGCCCAAGGGAAATCATAAAATATTAGTGAAAGAAACTGAAGAAGATATGAGTGGATGGAGATGCATTCTGTTCCCGTTAGTTAGATGAATTGCCGCTTTTAGGCTGGAGGACCAGAGACACAGGGTAGAGGCTACATAATGTATTCCAGGCCCTCAATTCCTCAGCTGCCAGCCCCCAACACTACCTACAGCAATGTAGTGGTCAGTGCAGTCAAAATCACCATGAAGCTGGGCATGGAGTGCAAGCTTTAATCCCAGCACTCGGGAGGCACAGGCAGGGGCATTGCTGTGAGTTTTAGGCCAGCCTTATCTGCAAAGTGAGACCTTGTTTCAAAAGAAAGAAAGAAAGAAAGAAAAAAGACCTTTTCATGAACAGAAACACTGACCCTGACCCTCATATGGACTCTCAAGGGACACTAAATAGTGAGAAAAGAAAGAAGCCGATAGCAAAAACAGAATCGAGTCAAAACAAGAGGCCTCACAGTCTCTGATTTCAAACTATATTGCCAAGTAAATCATAGAATGGAAGCAGAATGGTCACTAGCATAAAAACAAACCCATGGCCTATTGTGTCTCTCTGTTAAACCAGACTGACAGCTCCTATATTTATGGTCAATTACATTTGACAAGGGCGGTAAGAATACACATGGAAACTGAACGCTGTGGTACAAGCCTATAGTCCTTGCACTACAGAGGCTAAGGCAGAATGATTACAAGTTCAAGGACAGCCTACTCTCCACTGTAAGTTCAAGGACAGCCTGGGCTAACGTGTGTGTGTGTGTGTGTGTGTGTGTGTGTGTGTGTGTGTGTGTGTGTGTGTGTGTGTGTGTTTTTATCCCTGCATTACAACATGCAGGATTCTTATTTATGTCATCAGTGGCTGGGTGGGTATGTGTGTATGCATGCATGCGTGTGTGTGTGTGCCTATGCGCATGCATGTGTGATTTTGCTATAAGAAATAGAAGAAAACTGACATTTTGATATCATTTTGATATGTATGAACCCAGAAGATATCATGCTAAGTGAAGTAAATCAGACACAAAATGATTCAAAAAAAAATAAACAATTCTAACACAGAAACAGCGAAGAGAATGGGAGCTCGAGGGACCAGGAAGGACGGGACTGGGCAAGAATGAGATATTATATAGCAAAAGGTTCAAGCTTCTATGTATTAGATGCACATGTCCTAGGGGTATAATGTGCAGCATGCTGTCTATCGTTGATAATATTTATTGCGTGGCTGAAATTGGCTGAGAGTAGACCTTCAATATCCTCACCACCTCACCATCCGTGCGTGGAAGTGTTAGCTACGTGAGGTAACTGATGGATGTCTTAATTAGCTTGATTGTGATAGGTAATATTCATTCTCTCCCTTTTCCTCCCCTCTCTCTTTCTATTAAGTCATCATATTGTACACCATAAAACTATAAGATGCTTGCCAATTATCCCTCTCTAAAGCTAGAAAGAAACAGCAATCTTCCTCAGAAGGCACAAATTTGCATTGGGATTGGCAGTGTGCGAAAGCCATCTCCCCACTCCTTTGTGGCGCTGCATTTTTAACAAAGCTTCTAGAGACTTCAAACCCCTTGGGAAATGGACAGGAATATTTCCATAGTAATAAAGAGCAACTCACCTATCTTCCACTTTCGAATTTCTATTTATTCATTACAACAAAGTCCTGCTCATACCCTACAGCTGTTAACGTAGCCACAAAAAGTTTGGATGACTTGCGAAATCTTGTATATGCTGGGTGCTTTTCCGAAATGCATGTTTATGTTGTAATTTATTTTCTTAATAAAGATCTTTTCCCCTTTGGTGATATCACTCACATTTGTTAAAAACATAATGTAATTTTCAAAGCTTGTAGGTGACTATTTGGGGATGCCTCTTCTCTAGGACTGGAATTTGGAGGCAAGCTCCAGACAGTTATCTGAATAACTGAGGGAGCATTCTGAATGGATTTGTAAGCTATCATATGATGCAGATATGATCATTTGCAAAGCAGCCTAAGGCAATTTTGTCTTCAGCTGTGAAGGGGTTTCTCTAGAATCCTGATTGAATTTAATCCTCGATACTTCATAATTGTCTATAGAACTTTTCATTAGAAAACACTATCCTGAGTGAGGTAAGCCAGACCCAAAAAGAGGAGCATGGGATGTACTCACTCATGTTTGGTTTCTAGCCATAAATGAAGGACATTGAGCCTATAATTAGTGATCCTAGAGAAGCTAAATAAGGAGAACCCAAAGAAAAATATATAGGCATCCTCCTGAATATTAACCTTCATCAGGCGATGAAAGGAGACAGAGACAGAGACCCACATTGGAGCACCGGACAGAAATCTCAAGGTCCAAATCAGGAGCAGAAGGAGAGAGAGCACCAGCAAGGAACTCAGGACCGTGAGGGGTGCACCCACACACTGAGACAATGGGGATGTTCTTTCGGGAACTCACCAAGGCCAGCTGGCCTGGGTCTGAAAGAGCATGGGATAAAACCGGACTCGCTGAACATAGCAGACAATGAGGACTACTGAGAACTCATAACAATGGCACTGGGTTTCTGATCCTACTGCACGTACTGGGTTTGTGGGAGCCTAGGCAGTTTGGATGTTCACCTTATTAAACCTGGATGGAGGTGGGGGTTCCTCGGACTTCCCACAGGGCAGGGAACCCTGATTGCTCTTTGGGCTGACGAGGGAGAGGGACTTGATTGGGGGAGGGGGAGGGAAATGGGAGGCGGTGGTGGGGAGGAGGCAGAAATATTTAATTAATAAATAAATAAATTTATAAAAAAAGAAAAAAAACAGTAACCAGCATATGGGGAGAGGAATTATGAGAGATATTATAAACTTTGTGTAATTGAATTAGTTTATAGGCATAAGAAACAAATACAGGATAACATGCTTCATCCTCCCTTTGAAAGACCGAGAAGTATACCCTGTGGATGGTTATAGACTCACAAGTTGAAGTTTAAGGAAACCTCACAGATTTCTAACAGTCTTCTTGGTTTGCAAACAAAATCTATCAAAAGTAGATATTCCCTGCCTGCAATCCCACAGTGGAAGAGACAAACGTTCAGCCAGAGGCCTTTGCTCCGCAGTCAGGTGCAGACAGTGTGCACCAATCTCAGCTTCCAGCTTGGTAAACACTCTACCTAGAAGGACGAACGGTAAATGGCACCACCTGTTTTTGCTTGCATGCACGTCTTCCATGGGACAGGTTTTTGCAGACACTTTCTCGCTTGCTCTCCTAAATCTCCCTGCGGTGTGGAGCAACTGGGGAATATAAGCTTAAAGTGTTTATTAAGTGATTTGCCCGAGGCGGCACCGCCAGCAGGTCCTAAGTCCGTGAACTTGGAACCAGATGGAGTTCTCACATTATGGTCCTGAGACGGCCCCCCTTCAGATCTCCTGATCATCGTTTCTCCTTCACAAAGACCCTCCCGGCCCTACGCGCACCCTCCATTCAGAGCAGCACTGGGAAAACTCATCTCCCTCACGGCCTCAAAGCCCCGTAAAGGTCAGGGGACCTGTTTAAAATAACTGTGTGGGCACCACGCAATCAAGAAAGGGCATAGGCCAGGTGGTGGTGGCCCATGCCTTCAATCCCAGCACTGGGGAGGCAGAGACAGGAGGATCTCTGTGAGTTCGAGGCCAGCCTGATCTGCAGAGCTAGTTCCAGGACAGGCTCCAAAACTGCAGAGAAACCCTGTCTCGAAAAAAACAAAACAAAGAACTTAAGCAACAACAACAAGAAGAATGGACATAGTCCACCTACCTTAAGAATATTAAGACAAGCAATCACCACTGAGACCTGAGAAAGTCCAACATGCTGGCACACACTTGTAATCCCATGGGCTCCTCATTGCAGCTGCCAACCTAGAAGCCGATCTCTGATGCTTCCTGGATAGCCTGCTTGGCATGATTGACAAGCCTCAGACCCATGTAAGACTATGTCTCAAAAACTAGATTGGAAGGCAGCTGACGATGAGAGTCCAAGGTTGATTGATCTCTGGCCTCATGTGCACAGGTAAGATCCGTACGTACACCTGCACATTCATGAGCACCCACAGACGCACACATACATACAGACACTCAATAGAAAACAAACCTTTCATCCACAGAAGCATAGAGATTCCCATACTAATGGGATCCCACAAACACATAAAGCAGGAGACTGTCCATTATTGTGCATTTATCTTGGTTTCTTCCCTCCTAAGGAGCGGGAGAGGAACATGCATACATGTCGGAAAAATATTTTAAGACCAGCGTTTTAATTCTGAAGAAAATTATGACCGATATATGCTGAGATGATGTTCTCATCAGGTAGTAAAAACTAATTAAGTCTTAAAAGCTGACCTAATTGAGGGATAGCAGTGCCCACGTGTGCCCAGGGAAATGCATCCATTTACTTTTCTGGCCATAATTCCTCAAAAGGGCATGGCAGTTTTGAATCCATAAGCAGCACAAAAAATAAATAAAAAATAAACCTTATTTACCACAGCCTTCTGAGAAAAAGCAACTTAAGGGTGGGGGGACATTAAGCTGTGCAATTAATGTTACAAAGTCACATTAGCACATAAATAATTTCCGTGGCAGGTCATGGGATTTGCATGCATATTTTATCACTCTGTAAGAAATGATTTTTCTCTCTGACCCTGATCCTTCTGTGTACTTTGAAGTCTGCAAATCAGCAGTATAGCCTATAAGTTTAAAGAAATTTAGAAAGAATTGTGGAGTTAAAAGGTACTTTTGATGTCTCTACTGTTTCTCCTATCACAAGGACATCCGATACTGCTGAAGGAAAGTAGAAAATGTTAATGCCCAAGAATTCTCCACAGCAGGCATATTCAGTTAACCCTTTGTGACCACTGCTTTTCTCGGAGGTCAAAGTTTAACATACTTTCTAGGTGGGCCAATGAATTCCTAGGTTCGGTGACCCCCCTTCCCTTTGTAATGACCCTCATTACTGTCACCAATGCTGTCACACTTGGTCCCTAAGAAGTCACACTTCTCTCCCTGTCTCCATACTTGACAGCATTCCTGTCTGAGTCTCCTGCAGCCTAGCTCCGACCACAGTGCTCCCCACTGACATCCTCGGTGTCCCCGTCTTTTCTGCCCAAGGAAATTTATGCTCATATTGTCTCAAAGCCTTTCATAGCATGATCCCCCCAACTCTTTGCTATGTATTTCCCACAATTGCCCCACGCTGACCTTTATTCCCAAGCCACACGGCTCTCCTCGCTGTCTGCCACCTCACAACTTCTCCCTCTCCACTGTGTTTGTATGGAGGCTGACTGACAGCGCAGAATCCGAGGGGGACTGACTGGGCTCTGGTTTCAGAATGACCCCCTCCCTGGCTGTGTGACTCTGGGCAAACATTTGACCTGTCTGTGCTTCATCCGCTCCTCTGTAAAATGACAGAAGTGTCCTAAGGAACTCTTCTCAGACTAACACAGTGTACTGAGTTTGCAGTGATGGAGCAAATGCTACCCCATGTCAGCAGGTGTTCTGATAACTGCTGCTTCTCCTCTTGGATCAGTCAACCCTCACTCAGAAGCCAACACTTCCTCCCCTCATCCAACGTCCAAATCAAGATCAAATGAACACATCTCAGCTGCTCCTAAGAAATGCTGGCTTTTGGCACAGTGAAAATTCTTTCTTTTCTTACACAGATTACAAGTGCGCTGAGAAAGAAATCCGAGAAACATCGCCCTTCACAATAGCTACAAATAACAAAAGTATCTTGGAATAACTCTACCCAAACAAGTGGAAGACCTGTATGACAAAAACTTTAAATCTTTGAAGAAAAAAATGAAGAAGACACCAGAAAATGGGAAGATCTCCCATGCTCTTGGGTAGGTAGAACTAACATAGTAAAAATGGCAATCTTACCAAAAGCAATCTACAGATTCAATGCAATGCCCATCAAAATTCCAGAAAAATTCTTCACACATTTCAAAAGAACAATACTCAATTTCATATGGAAAAGCAAAAAACCCAGGATTGTCCAAATAATCCTGTACAATAAAGAAACTTCTGGAGGCATCACAATCCCTGACTTCAAAATCTACTACAGAGCTACAGTCCTGAAAACAGCCTGGTATTGGCATAAAAACAGACAGGAGGACCAATTCAAAGACCCAGATAACAATCCACACACCAACAAACACCTGATTTTTGACAAAGAAGTGAAATATATAAAAATGGAAAAAAGGAAGCTTATTCAACAAATGGTGCTGACATAACTGGATATCAACATGTATAAAAATGAAAATAGATTTATATCTATCACCATGCACAAAACTCAAGTCCAAATGGATCAAAGACCTCAATATAAAACCACTAACACTGAACCTTATAGAAGAGAAAGTAGAAGTACACTTGAATGCTTTGGCACAGGAGACCACTTCCTAAATAGAACCCTAGTAGACAGACACTGGGAGAAATAACTATAATGGGACCTCCTAAAACTGAAAAGCTTCTGTAAAGCAAAGCACGCAGTCAACAAGACAAACAGAACAGCCTACAGAATGGGAAAAGATCTTAACCAACCCCACATCAGACAGAGGTCTGATCTCCAAAATATACAAAGAACTCAAGAAATTGGTCATCAAAAGAACAAATAATCCAATAAGAAGTGAAGTACAGACCTAAACAGAGAACTCTCAAAAGAGAAATATAAAATTGCTAAAAGACAGTTATAGAAATGCTCAATATCCTTAGTCATAAAATCAAAACAACTCTGAGATTCCATCTTACACCTGTAAGATTGGCCAAAATTACATACACTGATGACAGCTTATGCTGGAGAGGTTATACGGTAAAGGGAGCACTTCCACATTGCTGGTGGGAGTGCAAGCTGGCACAGTTGCTTTGGAAATCAGTATGATGATTACTCACAAAATTAGGAAACAACCTTTCTCAAGACCCAGCAATACTACTTTTGGATATATACAAAGGATGCTCAATCATGCCACAAGGACATGTGCTCAACTATGTTCATAGTGGCATCATTTGTCATAGCCAGAATCTGGATACAACCTACATGCCCCTTGACCAAAAAATGGACAAAGAAGATGTTGTAAATTTACACAATGAAGTACTACACAGCAGAAAAAAAAATAATATCTTGAAATTTTCAGGCAAACCAATAAGGAAAGAGTATGAAACAGAAGGTTCTAGATTTTTTTCTGTCCAACATTCATGACTCTCTGGTGTTGACATCTCTTTCAGAAATACCAAAAGATCAGAAGACAGAGCCTGAAAATACATCCAAGAGCTTTTAAATAGTTCTCAAGTCAAAGTACCCTTGGGATACCCTAAACAAACATGGTCCTGTCAGACATGGCCAAGAAATACTCAAGTAACACAAGAAGGGTGTGGGTTTAAAATCAGCAGTTGACCCGTGCATTGAAAGGAAACATGGTAAAGTACAGAACAAAAGTAGACATTTTTCCAAATGGTCAAAATGGAGTCTGGAGGGTCTGTCCCGGGCATGATCTAGCTCTGTCTCCACTCACTGTATGGCCTCTGGAGTTTTATCTAAACTTCATGATCCTCTGAAATTTATAAAGACTTCATAAAACAATGTTTGTAGTATGCCCAGTACACTTAGTGCTAACTTCAACCACACTTCAATGTAAAATAATAATTTTGCTTTTTTAGATTGTATTAATTACACAAAAAAAATGGGTTGCATTATGAGATCTTCAGACATTTATACATAATGCACTTTGGTTATATGTATCCCTCTGTTGACCACTTTTGTCCTTTCCCCCACTCCCCCACCTTTGCTGTCCTCTTCTTCCCGAATAGTCTCCCCTAAAGAAAAAGTCTGCTTTCATAATACGAGCAAGAACAGGTCAGAGACAGAAATTTGAAAATTCTGCACCAATCAAAGCTTACAAAACTAAACCTGACTTCAGCACAGGCTTCTTCCTCAACTTGGTAAGTGTCATATCTTCGATTTGCTGCTGGTAAGAGGGTTAGTCTACACTCTTGTGTGAGAAGATGGAGATTCGACAAGATTGTTTGGACCGAGAGAGAACTCAGATTTGGGAAAACTAAATAAAAAATTCTATTTTACATAAAAAAGAAAAGGTATTTATCCTTGACTAATTCTAGCACTTTTAAGTAAGGTCTAATTACTTGCATGCGTGTATGCGTGTGTGTGCGTGCGTGTGTGTATGTGCATGTGTGTGTTGTGTGTGTGCTGTTTATCATACAAAATTATGAGTTTCAAAATGATATATTCACAGATCCTTAGCCCTGTTACTCTCCTCTCCTTCCTATCCTGCCCCCAAAAGTCACACACGCACACACGCACACAGACACACACACACACAGACACACACACAGTATGTTTGTCTTTCTAAGTTTGGATTATTCTATTTAATATTATGATCTCAGTTCCTCTCATTGTCCTGAAAAATCAAGTGATTTGAATTTTATTTAGAGCTAAATAAAGCTCCACGTATGTCACATTTTCTTTATGGATTCATTTGTTTACAGGAGCCTAAGTCTAGTCTATAACTTGGCTACTGCTAATAGTGCCATAGCTGCCATAGGTTTTCAATTCTTTCTGATGTGCTGACTCATAGCCGTCCAGGGATATACCTAAGAGTGGCATAGCTGGGTGCAACGTAATCCCATATGGGTTCCCATAGAGACTAGACTAGTTACACCCCTTTATATACTTACACAGAGAGTCCTTTTCCATACAGCTTCTCAAGTAGTTGTTGATAGTAGAACCATTATTCTTGAAAATCAAGTGTTTACGAGTCATAAAATACCATCCTCACCAAGAAAGATTTCTTGCTTTTTGTTATTCAGACCAGTCATTTATTAGGATATTAGGACTGATCAAACATTTAATCATATGAATTAATCAAATATAAAATGTTTCTGAATAAAACCTGATTCATGAGGGACAAGTGAGTTTAATCCTATGGAAAATTTAACTTAAAAAATTTTAAATTAAATCCAGGTGTGATGGCACATACCTTTAATCACAACACTTAGGAAGCAGAGGCAGGCAAACCTCTGAGTTTGAGGCCAGCCTGGTCAACAGAGTGAGTTCCAGGACAGCCAGGGCTACACAGCGAAAACCTGTCTCCAAATCACCCCCAAAAAGAAAATAAATAAATTGAAATATCTGTAAAATTGTTTTCTGACTAATGTCCACCAATGTGTATTATAAATACTAGATAGTGAAAGAAATTATATGTTGGAGGAAAATATTCTGTCTAAGATCATTAAAGTAGCAATCATTAAAAATAAAAAAAAACCTGAGCATTGATGATTCTATGCGTCTTTGCCCAGCTTATATTTCCCACAAAACAACTACCTGCTCTCTTCTGCTGGCTGCCCTGTCTTCCTTTTATGCTTCTGAGTGATGGAATGTCCCATAGTCCCCAGCTTTTTATCTACTGCTTCCATCCTCGTAACACAGCCTTATAATTCTCTATACTTTCACAAGCTAGCATATGGCACTTTAGTTTTGAGGATGGAAAATGAACAAAATGAGGATACGTCTCTGCTTTACTAGGCTTAAAGTACTGTATGCTGTGCTTACTTTAAAAAGACGACTAGCCATGCCACACATAACTTCCAGCATGTATAAAAGCCACCACTGAATCGATAAAGCTGTTTTTACACAATCAAATCATCATCCGATAAATTTGCCGTGTGCGAATTAGAAGGATGTTTCAGATACCTAGTTGGTGCTGTTCCTAATATTCACAGGCTTGAAAAGAACGGTTTTCCACAGTATGAATGAGGATAACACTAAGAGAGCAATGTGTGAGGCTACCAAAGCAACAACCCAGCATCTCTAGATGTTTCCATCTTGTTATTCTCTGGTTATCCTGAGGTTCCAGAAGCTTCCAAATGGATGGTGCAGATCGCATTGCTTTCATACATTCTCCAACATAGAAGCAAAGAGTCATGCTCACTATAAAACTCAATTCTCCCTGGATGATAAAGCTGGTCATCAAATGATAAGACTAGAGAAAACTGACGTTGTCTTAGATAGTCTCCAAGGTCATTCGGGAAGGATACATCATTTAATCCAAAGTAATTCAGTCATGTTTTGCTTCAAAAAACCAACCATGGGGCCTACGTATTATTCCCTTCGATGTCCAATGAAACAAAAGCAACTCAGCTTCTGCTGCTGCTATGATAATTGGCACTTCAGTCTTTCTACCCAGCGAGCACAAACTCCCATGAAAGACATCGAATCTACTTGAAGTTATCAAAAACCCTTCAGAACATATGGGTCTTGGTGGAAGCAACCTGCCAATAATATTGAGCAAGCTAAATAAAGAAAAAGGGCTAAGTGAGGCTGGCTGACATCCAAGCTCTGAACACACCGGCCATGTGGCAAGGCATCAGTTCAAAAGATCATCTCCTCAGTAGCAGGAAAGCTGAGTTCAAAGCGAATGTTCCAAGGAAGCTAATTTCATGTTTGCAGTTAATCTCCATATTAAAGGAACATCAGACGAGTGGTGTTTAGAGAAACTCTGAGGTTAGATCCAAATTCTGGAGCTCAAACTATGTTTGCCTTTTGGGAGAACAGCCATTTGGAAGCATGAACAAGAAATACAGGAAGGATTTTACAAAAGACATTAGATGTTGTTACACTTTGTACTCCCAGGAGAAGAAAATACGAGGTTTCTACTTTCTGAGCGCCATGCTCACCACATGTTCCTCAGTCGCTGGAGATCTCTGCCTGATAACGCCTTTCACAGGCTGTCTGGCTCGAATTGCCTTCTGGGATCCCAAATGTGCCAAGCTGCCACATCTTCTTGTCATCAAAGGATAAAATAATCCTGGACAGGTAAAGAAGTAGCTGTCGCATGCCTTCTACCTTGAATATTTGCATTTTCCATGTAATTTTAATGTAACTATCAGCGAAAATAGCATTTACTGGAAGCAAGATGTAAACCTGGAGTTGGCCGATGTTTTGCAGTTCTGAGTTCTGGAGTTATTAATGTATGTCTATGAACTTCATGTCTTTGAGGCAACTCATATACCACATGAATCTGAGTAAGTGTCCAATGGCCACCATTGAGCTACATTTTTATGCAGAGAATTTTGAAACAACAAAATGACTTTTTTAAATGTTTTTTTTTGAGAATTTTATGCATCAGCATTGAATTTACAGCATCCTTACACCCTTCCTCTCCCTATGTAATTCCCTTGAGATTTCCCTCCCATTATTGTTACATGTATGAACATCTATGAGAATATACCCAAGAACATCCAAATATGTTGATTTACTCATTTATATCCCAATGCACATACAAACATGTGTGCACACGTGTATATATGACCAACTGCGTCCATGTAGCTTTACTCCTATGTGCATGTCTGGAGATGGCCCCTGGCATTAGACAACCTCTATAGGAGTTCATTCCCAGACACAAGTGATCTCCCTCTCTCAGCAGCCATTGATTCCATGGCTCTTCTTTTAGGAGTGGGAGCATGGGGACTGTCGCGTCTAGACTAGCTTGTCAACTGGTACTGTCATTGTGCTGGTCTTGCTCAGGCAACCATATTGTTGGGAGTTTGTAGGTGTCCTTCCCCTGCAAAACAAAGTTTCTAAACACAGGCTGCCAGATTGATATAATAACAAGTAATTGGGTTAGTTAAGACCAGCTGATATTCTGCTCAATGGTTCTATGTTCTATATTCATCTACTGACCAGGTCTGTTTTAAATACGGGAGGGCTGACCCAGTCACCCTTCACACGGTGTAAGTAGAGAGGTGGCCCTCCTAAAGACAACTAAGTAGGAGGTCTTTGCAAACAGGATACAAAACATCCCTAGAAACAGGAGAAGGGAGAGCAGAATTGTTTTGATGATCTCTCTGGTCTTTAGGAAGAAGGGAGGGAATATTAATCTTTGTTCATCTAGAGAGAAGAAGGAGACAGCCACCTTGAAGATAGATAAAGGAAAAGACATAGAAGGTAGAACAAAGTTCCTTATATCGTGTCCTTTCCCACAAAGAATTAAGAAATCTCACAGATAGGAGAGAAAAAGCGAAAATTTGAAGGGGAGTGACAATTTGGAAGGAGGGGGAAGGTCTTAATTCTGCCTGCATATGGGGAGCTCCCTGCATCTTAGCAAACACACGAAAAAGGGAATATCTCTCACCATCAGAGAATGGGAATCATACTATATAACACTTGAGTGTAAGTGCTGGGCAACTTGCAACACTCAGGAGGCAGATGCAGGTGGATCTTTGTGAGTTCGAGGCCAGCCTGGTCTACAGAGTAAGATCCAAGACAGCTAGAACTGTTACACGGAGAAACCCTATCTCGAAAAAGTGAAAGTCTTGAGTGTAGGCAAATTCTATAAATATTAGGAAAATTTATAATGGACTTCTTGTGGGCAGTCTAACTGTTGGGATAGAGAGAGGGGCCTGGCTGCAATCACAAAGCAAATGGGACCTATTCCATCTGCGTGCCAACTGTGATTCATCAGAGAAACAGACCTAACAGGTGGTGTCTTTTATTTCAAGGAATTGCCCAATGGTGGAGGCTTGCAGGACTGAAATCAGCAGGCAACGTTGCATGCTGGAAGCTCACACAAGAAACAATGTTGCCATCTCAGGCTGACGTATGTAAACCACACTGGGAAGCTGGAAGCTAGAATTTCTATGTTACAGTCTTGAAATGGATTTCCTCATTCTTCCAGAAAACCTAGGATTCCCTAAAGAAGGTCTTCAACTATTAGTGCTCATAATAATCTCTTTTACTTACAGTCAACTGATTTAAATGTTGATCATATCTAAAAATTACCTTCACAGAAACATTAGGACCAGAGATTGGTAAAAGCAACAAGGCACCATAGCTTAGATAGATAGATATATGAAATTAATTGCCATCATAAGCCTCTTATAAACCTTTAGAGCACATCAGTAAAAAACAGTCACATGACATACTGGGTAAATCTGAGCCAGCACTATAAAGGTTTGCTTCAACAAATTATGAGACAGACATGCAATGAAATTTTATGAAACCCCCAAATTATGCAATTCAAATAATTAAAAATCTTAAGAGAGATATTTCTGATATAGAATAAATAAAAATTAGAATTTTAAGTATATATAGAATGATATGCTCCTTTAAAAATGAACAATTTATCAATGTATAGAGTTGGCAAGAAAAACAAATAAGCCAAATCTGAAACGATTATGTCTGAAACCAGTGACCCTTATTGTCTTCTGTTTTCTGTAGCTTGATGTGGGAGTGTCATATATCAATCTGTTGATTTCATTGGTTAAGTAATAAACAAACTGCTTGGGCTCATAGCTTAGAACATAGGTGGGTGGAGTAAACAGAACAGAATGCTGGGAGGAAGAGGAAGTGAGCTCAGACTCCACAGCTCTGCTCTCGGGAGCAGATGCCTCAGAGAGATGCCATGCTCCCCTCTCCTGGGAAGATACACTCCCGGTAAGACCGGTGCTCACTAAGACCGGTGCTCACAGATTATTAGAGATGGGTTGATCGGGATATCAGAATTAGCCAGTAAGGGCTAGAGCTAAAGGGCCAAGCGGTGATTAAATGAACACAGTGTCCGTGTAATTATTTCGGGTAGAGCTAGCCATGTGGGCGGCCGGGTGCCGGGACGCAGCCCGCCGCTCCTATTTCTACAGTAGCTTTTGTGAAAAAATATGACTTAAAAAAATGCCATTTTTATCAATAATAACTACCAAATTACAAACTTTAGGATGCTATTTTTGACCCTGCCAAGCAACAAATGAACTCAGCCACCCAGCCTGGACTACACAGCAGCTGAGGCAGCGTTACGATGGAACAATATGCAGACTGAGATCTGGACCAGTCACGAGCAGACGGTAAATTAAGGCATCAAAGCTCTTTGTCCCGTGCCTTCTCCAGAATTACTTAGCATAAGTTGCTTGCTAAGCAGGTGCCATGACAGCAATAGAAATGACAGCATCGCTCCTAGAATTCCTGGTTTGCAGAAGAGCAGGTGTCATCTGGGAATGTTAGCTTCTGACTAAGACACAGCCAGCAAGGTCACGGAGCCAGGCAGTAGCAGATCAAGGGATACTCAGGCCTGGAATAAGCAATCTCCCTTTCCTTTATTCTTCAGGCTCTTCCAAAGCCTGCTATGTGGTACTTCATGGGATAAGATCGCCTTCCATTCCGAGTCTTCCCAGGAGGTTGTGGTTCTCCGTGATGAGGCTTGCACTATTCCTCATAATCCCTACCCAAGTATAGATAGAGGCAAGCCCTGGAGTTGAGGTCTTTTGCTAGATTCTGTTTTGTTATTATTAAAAATAGTCATATTTATTTTCATACAAGTTTATGGAGATAAATCTATACCAATTGCAAAGTGCCCCCTCCAGCTTATATAACTGAAACCCAAACATACCTTTAGAATAAAAAATATATTTACATGTAATGGTGGTGTTTCATGCCCACTGCCCAGCCCTTTGCATCTTTCACCCAATATATTCTGCCAGTCAATCCACAGTAGTACAGCTCTGTTTCAGTCCACTGTATAGAAGGATCAGACTGAATCCCTTCTGATTTACAGACTCTAATGGCAGCCACAGTAGAGGGGTTCCAGAAGCTTATGTTAGAGCGTAAATTAAGAGTTACTGATGCATTGGGAGACTGGAGCCTTTCTACAAAACACATTCATGGCACACACACATGCACACATGCACACACACACGCATGCACACACACACTCACATACACATATGCGCACACACACGCACACACTCACAGTCACACACGCGCACACACTCACATGCACACACACGCTCACATACACACACAACACATTAATTTCTTCCCTATTGCTATGTCAAAGTGGCTGAAAATCCCATTATACGATTTTCTCTTTTGGGTTGATACTCTCTCCAGGATACCCCCATTAAAATGCAAATATGTTTCCTGAGAGGCAATACATTAATTTATTATCATCCCTTATACTTGTGAGAAGCAAAAAGTGTCCTTGGTATCAGAGAGTGACCAAGCATTTGAAATTCCACTTTGACTCATCACTAGTAACCCATTCATGACCGCTCCACGCTGCTGCTCTTTCCACTTAACTCTGCTGTCATAGAGATTGGCTTGAAGAAACTGAATGTTTTCTTTCTCCCCAGAGAGCTGCAGAAATTCTGGAGAAACATCTCAGGACTGACAACTTCATCCTTGCTGAAGGTTAGTTTCACCTGGGCTTGACTCTACGTATCTATCTGGACATGTTGACTAGAAATGGGTCCTTCCCAGGGAATAAGAAGCATGCATCCTAAACTTTTACAATGATCTCCTATATTCACCCCAGAAAATGAAGAAAGGGCATCCTTTAGAAGCATATCTCCGATAAGTTGTCAAAAATTTACACTAAAGCAACTAAGGGCCAACAGTTTGCAAGCTCACTGACTTCACAACATGTCAAAAGGAAGCTGAGGCAGGTTATAGTACATGCCTCTCAGGGTTGGCTATTTTAACTCTGCCAGAAAGACCAGTTTTGCCTCGGATTGAAACAGTCGTTAGAAAGCGTCATGAGAACTGGGTTTCTGCTTGTCTTCAATGAGTGCCTTTTAAGACTCCAAGGGAGTTATCTCAGTCTTGTTAAAGACAGGGAAGCTTGGGACCAACATAGAGCCACGTTTGCATGTCCCCAGTGGTACGAAGTTGTGACCCTCAAGGATAAGCACCAAAATCAAATATAAGCTCTAACTTTGGTTGGAACTTGCACTGTCTTAACAGTAAATATGGCCAGTGTGGTACAGGTTTTATTAACCACCAGAGTTAGTCTGTCATTATCTTTAACTGAGTTACTTTGGGGAAAGTCTTCAGCTTTCTCCCAGGTTATACTATTAAAAGTATTCACTTTGGGAAATGTGGCAAAGGAGGTTAAACAAAGACAATTCTATCAAAACCCTCAATGAAATTATGATTTTTCAGAACATTGACTTTTACGATTAGCAGTTCAGCTGGAATGTTTACGTTTTCTCCTCCTCAGGGCTAGGGATCTAACCCAGAACCCCAAGCATGCTAGACAACAATCCACCACTGTGCTTCATCTCTAATCCTTAGAGTATGTTAACTTCTGATGGTAACCATGGTGCCCATCACTTTAACGGGAAAGCCGAGGAAGATGTAGGTCATGCCCTGTGAAACAGTGATATAATCAAAATTCTGAAGCGGGTTGATCATATACACACCACCAACAAAAATGGACTCAGAAGATTATCTGTATATAATATATATATATGCATATATGTTTTCATGTATACAACAATAGCAACCACAGAAAAAGAGGCTATCAAACTGAGAGTTGGAGGGGAAGATGTGAGCATCTAAGCATGGTAGATGGGAGGGGTTGGAGCAAGGAAAGGGAGGGGTGAAACTGATGTAATTCTATTTCAATTAGAAACATATTAAAATAAAATACAGTATAAAATTGTGTACAGAGACATATGTGTTTATTTGGGTATGTATATGGTACTTCTTCCTCATCGCATATGCTTTCTGAAACCCATAGACTCTTCTGAAGTCAAAAGCCTCCCTTATCGACAGATATGGCGGGGGGCTCCTAGATAAACTCAGGATGGGGAAGAGTTGCCATTGAAACCGACCTCATGATTAGAGATTGGAAGCTAACGGAGAAGAAAGGAGCTACAGGTTGAGTTCATCCATTCCTACATTTTAACCATCATAAAGTCCCAAAGGATACATATTGGAAGCTTCTGGATGGATGAACACATGAGGAGGCCATGTGCCTGGAGAGGGGCATGGAATTTCATAGTCCTTCTCCTTTACCGTGTCTTAAGCATTTCTTCCATCCACTTGTTTCTGAGTTGAATCCCTATATTAAAAATGAGTAGCCCTAAGGAAAACACTTTCCTGAGTTCTCGGAACCATTTAGCCAATGTTTCTACTCGGGTTAAGTGTCAGGGGGATCTCCCGTTGACTTTGACTACTGCCTGGCATTTTAAGTAGGGGCCATCTGTGGGATGGGGCCTTTACCTGTGGGCTGTGTACTAACTACAGTTAGTGTCAGAACTAAATTGAATTGTGAGACACCTGGGGGGGGGCGGCTGTAAAATTGCTTGACATGCAGAAATCACACAGCCGGTATCAGAAGTTGTGAGGCGTGGCTGGAGAACAGAAGAAAGCATCTTCCTTCCTGTTTCAGCGTTCATCAACCAGCCATGTCCAGTAGAGTATGCAAACCCTCCCTAGCCGAGCCTCCTCATCTCTCCACGGCAGTTTTCCTTCCTAGCTAATTTGGCTTTTATTAAGACTAATCTGAATTCTAAATAAACTCTTGGAGTTGCTTAGAGATAAACACGATACAAATAAACAGCAGCGAACACGTGATGTTTTAAAGTGTACTTTGGAAGCATGTGTGTTTTCCCATGCCAACTGCAGGCCTCCTGGGAATTTGGGGACCCCACGAACTGCTATGTTTTGACCTTGTTACCTCCTCACCTTTCCCCTGCATCAACCCTTTCTCATCATCTTAACTACCCATGATCTTATCACTCCTAAAGTGTGCTCCCTCTACCTCCTTCCAGAACCATCTCCAGCCCAGTTCCCTCTGGAGCCCTGCTCATATTCCCTTGGTTGTCTTAAATAATTCATATACATAATTTTAAATAGATTATAGCTTCGCCCCAGTAAAAATAAGCTTTAAATCATTTTCTTTCTCCGAAATAAGAAAACCGGATGATTCTTTTCAAGATTTCTGTCCCTTACAACGCTTTGGCATGGGTCCCCTGGACCTGCCACACTTGGTGGATAAGCTCTCGGTGACAGACAGCATAAGGGGGTGTTCTCTCCGGTCCCGGCATGGACAGCCCTGCCCAATTGGCTGCAATGTCTGGCCCTCATTAGAACCCGCCAGCACTATACATGGTAAAGAATGCATTTCTGATAATACTTAAGTTAGCTTTGGACCAAGGCCAAGAGTCTCCCTGGCAGACTAAAGCCACTTTTGCAACACTCCACTTTTAGCAAGATACGTGATAAGGAAATATATATACGACATCATGGGTCACTGGGTCACATGCCTCCACTTCCTCACCCACCATTCCACCCTTTGTCGGGGCTTAGGCACCATTCCCAGGCAATTAGTCACAACCTTTCCTCTACCTAAGTCATCCTCCCTCCCTCCCTCCCTCCTCCTCCTCCTCCTCCTCCT
>NC_022025.1:4085305-4099124 GCF_000317375.1 Microtus ochrogaster
CCTCCTCCTCCTCCTCCTCCTCCTCCTCCTTCTCTCTCTCTCTCTCTCTCTCTCTCTCTCTCTCTCTCTCTCTCTCCCCCCTCTGCTAGGTTTTCCTAAAACAGTTTGCTCCCGGTGCCTTAGAAATTCAGGACATCTTTTAGAAGTCATTTTAAAAGATTTTAATTTTAAACTGCACATTTTAACTGATTTAACACATTCTTCTCTCTAAGGTCACACTTTAGTTAAAGAAAATTTTAATTTATATAATACTTCCCTCTCTGAGAATTGGAGAGGGGATCTCAAAACTAACGAGAAAAATGTACAAGGTGGATTTGACCCCACTAAATCCAGTGCTGGAAAGTTCTGTCCCCGTCACTCTGGGTCAGATATGCCGTAACTGGGTCTTAGTTTGGCACTGTTGACTGGGCATCACTAGCCCTGATCTGAGAGCTGTGGGCAGAATGGTGCCCTTTGCCTCTTGGACTTAGATGCCAATATTTAAGAAAGGGCATTACTCAAAGTCCTATAAATGATAATAATTGTATAAATTATATAAAAACAATCATTGGGGCCTGAGAAAATGACTCAGAGGGCAAAAATGCTTGTTGCACAAACATGAAAACCTGAAACCCACACAAAAACAGGTATGGCAGTATAGACTTGTAATGCCAGTGCTGGGTCCAAGACAAACAGCTCCCAGGGGCTCTCTGGCCAGCTAGTCTAACAAAAATGGCACACTTCAGTCTCTCGCTAGTAATGTGTAGGGCAGTAGAGGAAGACGTTCAGTGCTGACTTCTGGATTCCACAGCACGCTCATCCGGGCATTCACCCCACTGCCTCGCATGGAAGAGCATACGAAAAGCATGACCTTCAGGACCACACGGTCTCGTACACATTCACTGTTTACATGTGCTGGCTTCCAGAAAGTCTCGTCTGCAGAGTATCATAACAAGTGTGGGTAAGGGAAGAAACAAAAGGCTCAGACAATACTTACCAATGAAAGAAAATCCTACAAAGCATGCATGATAATACTTGATTTAAAAATAACTCCAATAATGAAAATAAAAATCTAGTTCTTGTGTATTGCTTTGCGTGGCTGTTTAAGAAGGTTTATGTATCTCCAAAGCCAAGACGAGATGGACACCAATTCTTTCACTTGAAATTATACTGTGTCCAGGAGGGAGCAGAGAATCACACCTGCTAGAAAAAGCGTACTCTAAGAATTTGAGATGGATATGATGTTAAAAGATATTTTAGCAATTTCCTCACTTTAGGGATGGAGACACCAGGTTCACTAGTGCTAGCACCCTTGGGCATGAGCATCAAGAGACAGACGGCCTCTCATTCAGATGGTGTTTCTTGAGATCTCACTGGAATCTGACCAGCAAGAAGACACAAAACATCTGGGAGCCTCGAAGTCTTCACTAGTGAGGTGAACTAATCACCAAGCATACTCCATGTGGGCATCAACAATCAGAACTTCACACACAACACGCTCAGTCTGTGCAGATGAACTCAAAAGCTACTAGCTACTGTCATTGTTAGAAGCCAGTTAAAGGGAGAAACAGAAGGAAGCTAAGTCAATGGGTTCCTTTCGGGTCAACTTCCTCTAAGAGTCCACCACCACTGAAGTAATGAGAAACTAATCCAAACCTACAGTTCAAAAAATTCTCTACCATAATCCAAATGTGTGTATAAACTGGAGCTCCAGTGTTATTAGAGAGATAGTAGGCATATTATGGCTAAAATCATGAACTCTTGGACTAATCAGCCTGTGTTCAAACCTAGCCCACCCATTTTCCAACTGGGTAGCAATAAGCAAGTTGTTTGATGTCTCCGTGTCACATTTTCCTCCTTTATAAAAGAAATGGTGTTAGTCCCTATTTTGTAGGCTCTATTAGGAAAAAGAATGCAGATATTTGGAAGGCACTCAAGAATCTGGGCCAGGTGTATAGAGTAGCATCGTCGTCGTCATCATCATCAACAACATCTGCAGCATCAGCATTGGTATGGATTTTAAGGTCAATTTTGTTATATGTATATGTATTTCTGATCTTGATTAAGGTATTGTGATTGTGTAGTTCATTTTTAAAATGTAGTATATAATTAAAAAATATAGGTTGTTAATGGGTAATCATTGATAATAATCAAGCTTATAGTCATGTTAGTTAGATTTTCTATATATATCGAGATATATTTCAGTTAGATAGACATTCTTCATATCTTTCAAAGACTACAAAATATGGCATTTTAAATGTTTTAATAACTTAGGGTTTTTCATGACAATGAGACACATCTGCTCCTAACAGCGCCAATCTACTTAAAGAAAAAGATGGACATTAAAGAGGATCCTTATGGAGTTGGATAGCCATTTGGGCAAGAAACTGCTCTTGCCTAAACTGCTACATAAATTGGACAAAGAGAACCCACAGAGAGAGGACTGCTAAACTTGCCAAAAGGTGAGATGGTCTTCCGGGGTTCCTGATTCATAAAAGAGTCTACAAGACATTCTTCAGGACAAGCAGATAGTGACTGCCTTTAAAATTTCCTGCTTTGTAAAAATGTCTGCTGAAAACTATGGGCCTATAGGATGATGGATGCCCCAACGGTACAGAGAAACTTTGGGTGACTGTACAGGAGCAAGATGTCTCTGTCATTTCTAGAGTTTTAAAAGTTTTTTTTTTTTTGTTTGCTTAGGTAAAATTGTATCTTTCTGGAGTTTTTGATGGAGTTAAAAATAGTTAGTTATAGTTATAGTTTTCCTTAGTTATGATAAAGATTATTGTAATTTTTACTTGATAGCTGTTTTGTTATATGTAATTTTGCTATGTTAAAGTTAAAGCCTTCCTTTTTTTGTTTAAACAGAAAAAGGGGAAGTGATGTGGGAGTGTCATATATCAATCTGTTGATTTCATTGGTTAAGTAATAAACAAACTGCTTGGGCTCATAGCTTAGAACATAGGTGGGTGGAGTAAACAGAACAGAAGGCTGGGAGGAAGAGGAAGTGAGCTCAGACTCCACAGCTCTGCTCTCGGGAGCAGATGCCTCAGAGAGACGCCATGCTCCCCTCTCCTGGGAAGATACACTCCCGGTAAGACCGGTGCTCACTAAGACCGGTGCTCACAGATTATTAGAGATGGGTTGATCGGGATATCAGAATTAGCCAGTAAGGGCTAGAGCTAAAGGGCCAAGCGGTGATTAAATGAACACAGTGTCCGTGTAATTATTTCGGGTAGAGCTAGCCATGTGGGCGGCCGGGTGCCGGGACGCAGTCCGCCGCTCCTATTTCTACAAGCATCAGATGCTTTGTAGTGGAAGACCCTAGAGCAACTATTCAGAGCCATGGATCCTAATGATGAGATTATGCTGCAGAACCTGCAAACCATCTACTGTTCAAACTCCAACCTCAGAAATACTTAAGACACTTTGCGCACTGGACTTGAAACATAAGAAATATTCTGAGATAAGAATAAAAAGAAGATAAGAGGTCATAAGAAGAGGAGGAGGAGGAAGAAAAGATAAGAGTAGGAAATGACTCCGAGAAGGCCAAGATGACTCAATGGGACACTGCATGTAAAGAGAACGTTGGAACTTGAGCTTGCCAGCTGTTCTCGGCCTACCACAGCGCAGACAGACTGTTGAGAGGACGTTCTGTGAATGGGATTTACTTTTTCTGTGTTTTGTACCTGTGGAATCACAGCACTTAATAAAGCTTGGAGGAAGTCATATATTCATCCAACCATTTTACAGATAAGGAAACTGAGACTTGGAAAAGGACAGGGATAAGCCAGCCTGTGGTTTGTAAATACCGCAGCCTCGGAAGGAAAACGTTTTCAGGCCCTTCGCCGTCACTAGTCATCAGAACATCCCCAGCTTCCCACTATAAATCTGATTAACTAGATCCATATTTTATAAATAAGTAGCTTAAGGATCAGGAGTGCTTCACCCAGTTGAACTTCAAATTACTTCAGATCAAAGTAACGTATCTTCTCGGATACCAGACTCTCTCTTAAAAATTTATGTGCTTTAAAATTCCCGTTACAGAGAGCATAAACAGTACTTTGAGTTTGATCAGTCAGTGAAAAATTAATCTCAGGGGGTAAATGTGTCATCTTTCAGGGCATCGGAGAACTACATAACAAGCATTTTACTAAATTCCATTCTGGCCCTGAAATCATCTGCTTATGTCCTATGGACGAACAGTTTACCGAGAAGCTGGCCATTCCTCGCAAGGCCTCCCTTACAAGACAGAAGCTCTTCTGGAAATAATCTCATCATTCAATATCTCCCATGTTTACCATGACCCAGACATACAATTGCAGCTTGGTCATGTCTGTGTTTAAATAAAGATTCGGGGTTGGATGAATTAGATCTCTTAGACCCACGGTCTACTCTCATCCAACTTCACAAGCCCTGCATCATATTTTATTAAGGGGACTGCTTTTTTCTTTAATGCTTCATCCTGACTCCCACTCCCTTCCCTGCTAGAGCCATCCACTCTAATCTTATAAAAAAACATAGGTGTTGTAGTGGTTAGTTCTAAGTGTCCAATTAAGGAATATCCAAACAGCTGGGAAGCAAGCTGTAGGGTAATGTCCAAGAGTGGAAACACTGAATCTCAGTGGACGTGACCTGTTTTCTCGAAGAACTACCAAATAAAACCCTCAGAGCATCTCTATGGGGTTAGACTTCCGCTACTGATGCAAGAGAGTTTCTCAGCTTCCTCATTAATAACAGGCGCTAGCTGCCTTTCCTGGATCATCTGTCTAGTGCAGTGGCTCTCAACCAATGGGTAACCACCCCTTCGAGGGTCAAACGAGCCTTTCACGGGAGTCAGATATCAGGTATCCTGCGTATAATATTTTTATATTATGATTCCTAGCAGTAGCCAAATTACAGTTATGAAGTAGCGACAAGAAATGATTTTCTGGCTGGGGTCACCACAATGAGGGACTGTAATACAGGTTGCAGCATTAGGGAAGTTGAGAACCACTGGTCTAGTGGGTAGAAGAATGTTAGTTAAACCATTTCCGGATCACCAGCTATTAGAAATGTTTAAATATCCCTCCACCACTGTGATAAGGTGAATTTATAGACTCCGTACACATCCTGCACAAGTCTGGAGCAACCAAAAACGGCACCACGCACATGGGTAGACTCTTCCCACACCAATCTGCTCCAGTATTTCTGCTTTGCAAAGCCATTAATCTCGAAATATTTCACATCTGTCTTTGTTCTTGTGGGGAAGGGTGGGGTTGCCTCTCTTAAAGGCTTTCTGAGGTTTCGAACCTCGACCTCTGTGAGGTTGGTATACTAGGATTGAGTTCTTGTCGTTCGTTCTCACTGCCTCTTTGCTTTCTCGTTCGCCCCCTCCTTCCCTCTCTCTCTTCCTTCCCCCACATCTCTCCTTCCTTTTTGCCACCTAGATCTTGACCTGATCTCTCTTTTTTATCTCCTCCCTCCTCTCTAGGGAGAACGCTCAGTGTTCTTCCTCCAAACAAGAGGGAAGGTGATGGGCTAGCCTAGGAAAACCAGATTACAAGGGGAAAATGCCACCTGCGTACACTCAGTTTTCCACACAAATGCACTTTAACCATCCTATATCACTTTACACATTATTCATTACCATTTGTAGATAAAAATAGAAACCAAGATGGAGACAAAAGGAAAAGCATTTTGTGATGTAATCAGATGGATGACCTCCAGGTAACCCACTTTAGCAGAATTTGTGTCTTTTACATTTATTCCTGCCTCGCACAGCATCAGGAAACCTTTTGGGAATAGCAACTTTCCTTCTGTTCTCCTTATTTTTTCTCTTGCAGATCTAGTCATCTGAGCTGCAAGAAGATTCTGGCAAAAACTGTTAACTGTGTCATCTTTGCTTTTCAACAATGGCCTGTGGTTGCACTTGCAAGAATTCTTATTTCATTGTCAGCGACTCTCTTAAAAGAAACATTTTAAATACTCAGTTATTACTGTAATATAACAACCAACCAAACAGCTGTGCATTTTCAGACTACATTGCACTTTCTGATTAGATCTCATGCTAACCAACGTGGTGAAGCAGAATCCTTACGTGGAGGGGTGATTTTAAACGATAAATCTCTAGGTATAGACACATATACAGTTTGTTTCAATTATTTAACTATACCCACTTGTTGGCAATTTAAGTTTTATATTGTCATCTATCAAGATCTGAAAACCCGTGTGTTTGTGTTTCTGTTTCTATTATCAAAACAGGTTAAATATGCTTGAAGAACACTTTTTTATACCCCAAGTAAGCACTTGCTTCTTAATGGTCAGCAAGCACCATTTGTGAGTGAGGATACACACACACACACACACACACACACAGAGAGAGAGAGAGAGAGAGAGAGAGAGAGAGAGAGAGAGAGAGAGAGAGAGAACTGGGCCTACCATGCGCTTTGGAAACCTCAAACCCCACCCCCAATGACAACCTTCCTCCAATAAGACCATACCTCCTGAACCTTGGAGTCCTTTCAAATAGTTCCACTCTCTGGTGACCAAATACATGAGCCCGTGTGGGCCATTCAAACCACCACAGAAGGCATATGTCTCCATCATTAGCTTACTACTAGAAAACAAAGTCCTTGGTTCTCCCAGCAGAAGAGCTGGCAGAGCTTTCTGTTCTGCCTGGTCCTGCACCCGTTCAGTCCTAAAGAAACACACAGAGGTCTGCATTAATTATAAACGGGTTGACCTATTAGCTCAGACTTCTTATTAACTCTTATATCTTACGTTAACCCTTAATTCTTGTCTGTGTTAGCCACATGGCTTGCTACCTTTTATCAGTGAGCATTCTTATCTTGCTTCTTCTGTGTCTGGGTGATGACTGCAGACTGAGCCTTTCCTCTTCCCAGAATTCTCCTGTTCCAGTCACCCCACCTATACTTCCTGGCTGGCTACTGGCCAATCAGCATTTTATTAAACCAGTACAAGTGACAAATCTTTACAGAGTATAAGATTATTGTCCCACAGCATCTTATCACAACCCGTTACCACACACAGGCTCTTTCAGGCCAGGTGATTGTTAGATGGTTTGTGACAGGATCCTAGTAGGTCTTTTGTCTTCAACCCACTAGAAAGATCCATAAGAAAAACTCTCTTAATGAAAGATTGCCCACGAGAGCCAGCTTGTCATTTTCTCATGACAGATTGTCACGAAAACTTTTATAAAGAGGAACCCAATACTCCCATCCTCAGATGGTGAAAGACTCCATCTGACCATTCTTTTGTAGAATTATACAAATTTATTCATCATAACAAATAATGCAATGATGTAAGTCCATTTTTATTGATTTTATTGAGCTATACATTTTTTCCATTCCCCTTCCTTCCTCCCCTGACCCTTCTACTTTCTCCCTGCCCCCCCACTCCCAATTTATTCAGAAGATCTTGTCCTTTTCTTCTTTCTAAGTTGATCCATTTATGCCTGTTTTAGGGTCCTCTTTGTTGTCTTGGTTCTCTGGGGTTGTGGACTGTAGGCTGATTATCCTTTGCTTTTATGTCCAATGTGGACTGTAAGCTGAATATCCTTTGCTTTTATGTCCAATATCCACTTATGAGTGAGTGCATACTACATTTGTCTTTCTGGGTCTCAGTTACCTCGCTCAGTATGTTCTTTTTTAGTTCCATCCATTTGTCTATCAATTTCAACATGTCATTTTTTTATCGCCGAGTAGCATTCCATTGTGTAAATGGACCACATTTTCCTTATTCAATTTTCAGTTGAGGGGCATCTAGGTTGTTTCCAGGTTCTGCCTATTATGAATAATGCTGCTATGAACACGGCTGAGCAAATATCCTTGTGGTACAATTGAGCATCCTTTGGGTATATGCCCAAAAGTGGTAATGCTGGGTCTTGAGGTAGATTGATTTCTAATTTTCTGATAAACCGCCATACTGTTTTCCAAAGCAGCTGTACCTGTTTGCACTCCCACCAGCAATGGAGGCGTGCTGGAGAGTTGGCTCAGCCGTTAGAGGCTAGGCTCACCGCCCAAACTGTAAGTTTGTTTCACTGGCAAAAGGCGGACACCCAAACTGTAAGTTTGTTTCACTGGCGAAAGACACCCAAACTGTAAGTTTGTTTCACTGGCGAAAGGCGGAGCAGACCAAGAGCATCACCGAGAGAGCTCACCAGCCCTCAGGCCTCCCAGTTAGCGCCCACGCTGCAGGCCTCGGAAGGCCCAAACAACCATTTCAAAAGTAATAATTACAGAGTCTGAATTATAAAATAATTACGAGTTAGGAAAATGCATTTGTCTTCACAATAATTCACAGACAGGTAAATAAGCAGGGTCTTATATCCCAAAGCAACGTCAGCAAGCTATAGCTCTTGAACCCCATCTGACTCAGGGGCTGATTTTATATGCTCTGGAGACAAACACAGCTTATCTCCCACCACTCCCATATCAGTTTGAGACACTGTCTCATTATGTAATCCAAGCTGGCCTCCAACCTGAAATCCTCCTGCCTCAGCACTCTCAATGCTGAGACTGCAAGCATGAGCCCTAATACCTGACTTTTTAAGAGCTCGAGCGGGGAGGTAAAATAGCAAGGAATGCAGAAAGCTCTTTTTGAATATTTAATTATGTGTTTATATGTGTGTCAGAGGGTTAGTTTGTGCACATGAGTCCAGTATCCATGGAAACCAGAAGATGGCATCAGAGTCCTGGAGGTGGAGCTAGAGGCAGTTCTCAGTCAGCCTACATGGGTACTGGGAACTAAACTCTACAAAAGCAGTATGTACTCTTAACTGCTGAACCCCCTTTCCAGCACCTACCTCCTTTTTGTAAATTGGAACTCATGAAGTTTAAGTGAAACACAGACACACATTCGTTTACGTACTGTCTGTGGTTACATTCATGCTACAAAGGCTGGAAACCTAAACTATGTGTTCACTGGCTCTTGACAGGGAAAAGAAATTGTGGACTCTTTGTGAAGTGATAGACAACAAGTTCGGGGTTCTGACAAGCTTTTCGGTGCTGTAGTTTTTAATCACGAGGAAACAGTGATTAACTGTTCAAACCTATCCTAAACTGACCTTACGGCTTGTTACTCCTTCTCATAATGAGTTGCTGGTCCTTGATTGTTTCGAGAGACATGTTTCTCTTACGCTAAAACGAGATATGACTGATACAAACCAGGGCATTTCTTCAAACGCCTCGGAGAAGCAAGGCACGCAGTCTCCTGGCAGACTGTTCGCTAAGCTCAAAACCAAAACAATTACAGCCAGTGAAGACAGGGCACACGGACTTCCGTTCCTGCCTCTGGCCTACTTTAGAATCCACAAATCCAGAGACAAGTTTTGAGCAGCTTTTTATTAACTTAATAAGAAAAGCAGGGTGCGGGCCTTCTTCTGAACGGGGCTTGTTTGCTGTTGTTTGCACTCCCCCTTGAGAGCGGCTGGGTGTTCTTCTTACATTTCTCTAGAAAGGGTGACCAACCGCAGGATTTGACTACTGCCTTTTCCTCTTGCCCTTCTCGTGCTCAATCCATAGTCGTCATGACGGGCAGTCTGCAGACCCACCCTGAGTCTCACCCACGCCATTCCCCAGACACAAGCCTCTAGAGTGCTTTCTCAATCTGGCATCACCAACGACTTCAAAAGTCATCCCGCAAGCAAAGGCTTTGAGAAAGACACGAAGCAGACTCCCCAGCTAGTACAATTCGATCATCTCCCAGGACTCCACAAATACGCCACAATAAGTTTGTTATCTCCCTGAGTTACATAAAAGCTTATTTGTATTCAACTGATTAAAGGATAACCTAAGCAATAACTTCTCTGTGGGAGGTACTGACCAGAAAGTCCTCCGCTGAGGGCCCAGGACTCTGTGGTCCAGTCCCAGGTCCTCAGCGTACCCATTCCATGAGCTGCAACACGGGAGGAAAGGTTCGGTTCTCCACACCAATCTCACTGTTCAACTATGCTTTAAAGCTGTGTAGGAGCTGAGACAGACTTTCCTCCTGTGACCTTAGTCAGAAAATAATCCATGACTCACAGGTCTCAGGAAGTCTTTTTAACCAAGTTTGGGAACCTGCTGCTGCTCAGTCAGCAGCTTTAAAAATCCAAAACATCATTGCTATCAAATGTATCAGACGGATACTGCATTCCTGAGCCCGAGCTGATGACTTCAAGATGTACAAATTTACTTTCACTTAGAGAGGTATGAATTAATTTTCATAAGTGACTTTTAAAAGAAATAGGCCTTCAAAAAAAAAATCTATGTAGCCAATAACAGTTCTGATGAGTTACTAATGACACTGTCTGCCTTTGCCAGTCATTACCAAACTCTGCCTAACACAAAGATAAATATCTCTCTACCACAAACCAGGTTTTTTTTGTTGTTAAAAATCAAGCCAAGGAGGATAAAAAAAAGCGGGGGGGAGATGGAGGCAGTACATATTTAATTAGGCCTAGGCTTGCTGCCTGATTTTCATTAGGCCCCGGCCTGACTCGGATTTGGCCCACTCAAAGTTCTTTCAGGCCACTGGGTACCAAGGCCAGTGCTTATTTCATGACTGTTTCAATTCATCAAGAAAATCCTTTGAAGGATGAAAGGAACTCCACATTTTTTCACCTGTTGTTCTTTCTTGTGCGCCTGTCACTTTGCTAGCCAAACTTGCTTCAAGCCAAACCAAATGCTCTCCAAACCTCTACAGTATGCCTTTGAAGATCTTGTAAGTATTTTCTTATGCTGGCCAGTAGAGTTTCCAAATAAGGAGTAAAAACATAACGTAGCCCTTAAATTATTTTTTTTTAAATACCAGAGATGCAAAATCACATTCCAGCATGTGCATAAAAGCAAATTCCTCTTCCCTCAGTTGAGGGGCATTGAGCCAAATACACCTGATGCTCATTACCGCTCCCCCAGCATATTGCTCGTGTATGACAACACTCCTTAAAGACCATATGCTGTTTTTATTATCACCACCTCACAAGCTTTCCCAGGCTCTTTAGAAGAAGTATTCTGTCTGCCGAGGCCACTGAGGGGCTCGTCTCACCACTCTGGTGAAATTCGGGTTGCTATTTGCACCATTAGCAATGGCTTCCTGATTTCCAACAGCACAGCAATTAGGGACCTAATCTGTCACCACCGGCTTCAAGATTTGGCTTTCATCAAAAGTGAAGGAATTTTCCAAGGAGGGAAAACACGGTGCTACCTTCAAGCTAAAAATAGCTCTGTCTTCCAGACAGCGCACACCTCACATGGCTCCAGAGAAACCTGCTTCAAGCAGCTTACGAAGGGGCTAGAAGGAGAAAGCCATGGCAGACACTGGTTTGTGCCACCGAGTTCACTCCAAAATATTCAAATTAGGAAAAGCTAAAACAGACAGGAAACGTCAGCACTGCTCACATTAAAGCAAATGAGGCTCTAATCTCTGGATTCTTCTTAAGAGAGTCAAAATAGATAAATAACTGAACATAATGAATATACCTAATTCTTTAAGGCTGAGATGTGATGGCTGTATTAAATATTTATGTGGCAGAAAACCAATGAACTAGGAAATGGAATAGAGTGCCTTGATAGAACTTTGTATCATAATCATAGTTTACTAAAAGGCAATAATATTGATAATTAGTAATATTATCGTAACTTCTTATGAAGTATTTTCTACATCCCAGGCAGGACTCAACATGTGCCGTATTTTCTTTAATGTTCACTGTAGCATCATTAACCGTGTGCATTGTATTCATTTGACAGAATCTGAGACTCAGAATATTAAGAAGCTTGCTCAGAAACTATTAACAAATGATGTTGAAGTGATGGCCAATAGTTAAAGTCTTACTTAGTGGCAAATTATTCTCTCTGAAGTTTGCAAAGTCAGCCATTTAGACATCTAGTATTGATTTTCATACATGCATTTATTTCTTGATGCACATCAAATAGGAAAGAAGTAATAATTCCTTTATCCCAAGGGAGCTAGAACCCTTGATGGTTAGTGGTCATTGTTAAAGTGCCTGAACCCAACCATGCCACGGGAACCTACCTGTAGGTGTGTCTCTAAGGGTGTTTCTAGGAAGGTTTTCCTGAAGAGGGAAGACCCACTTTAAATGTGGATGGCTCCTTTCTGTGGATGGGGATTCTAGACCGGAGCAAAGGAGAAGGCAAGCAGAGGACAAACATCGAACTCTCTGCTGCGGACACAATAGCACCAACCACCTCACATTCATGCCGCCATCTCTCCCTGTTATGTGGACTGTCCCCTCAACTGTGAGCCCAAGCTGGCCCATCCTTCCTTACACTGCATTTGCTAAGAGCTTCATCATAGCAATGAGAAAAGTCAGAGAGATCAGTTCCTCAGTTCTTGTTCATTTGGGGGTTCTATCAAGGCAGTATACAACTATCAGAAGCTGTATTGTCAACAGAAATGGGGGTACTTATTGCTACCTACCAGAATGTTCCATCTACCCTGTTCCTGAGGTTTTGCTAATCAAATAACTTGAATTCACAGCTTCCTCTCCTAGCTCATCAGGACACAGCTACCGATCCATCACTAACTCCTGGGGACACCTCGCCTGTGTTAGCAGAGAAACCTTGTCAGATGCCTATGACTTCCAAATTCTCCTGCCTTTTTCCAGTTTTCCTGGAAGAGATAGCCTCTCTCCTGTGTCTGTCTGTACTGCACTCTTTTATAGAGACCTCCCAGCAAGGCGCTTGTACATCCTTAGTTTTAGCAAAACAACCTTTAATGCTCACTTCTAATTACCCTCTCAACTCTCTGGAGGACTAAGACATGACCTCAAGGGAGACCAGAGCTGGAAACAAGTCTGTGTCACTGACACGTAACCATTCTCAAAATGACCATACTCTTGATGACTAAGGCATCATTATTGTATCAGCATCACCTCTGAATTCTTCATCCCTTATAATAATTATCTGCCAGGATCGTCTTTAATCCTTGGGCAAAATATCTTCTGAAAGGTGCTGCCCACTAGCAACAATAACATGCCCAGAGCATAGCTGAATCCTAATAGGAACTAACTGTAAATTTCTTGCCCTGTTCAAACAGTCATTCACCCCACACACTTCTCACTGAGAAACAGAACCTTGTCGGTAGAACTGCTAGAAAGAATTAAGCTACTAGTGTATTCTGATACAATTTATTTGGGGAGCTTTAGGAGATAGGGGTAATAGGACCACCAGGAGATGAGGATTGGGGTCAACACCAAGCATGGTGCTAGAAAATTGAAAGAAAAAAATTAAATTGAGTTCAGGCCAGAGACCTCGATACAGGGATCTAAAAATGTATTCTTGTGGTCTCTGCTAGAATGAGTTCTAACTTGAGAGAACCCAAGTCCAGCATCCTCGGTTCTGATAGTTTTCTGTTACAGACAGCTGGTGACCTATTATAACACCCTTTCCCTGTGCCTGTAGCTTTAACAAACACTTCTCTCCATGACCAGTCAGTACCTAGCTCAGGCCTCTGTGTCTTTTCCTGTGGGTTGCCTCTGTCTCAGAGCAGAATCTGCCCACCTCCAGGGAGGCCAGGATGGTGGTGAGTCAAGACTTCCAAAAAACCTCCAACTCTCAGGGGGCACACGGTAGATGATCAGTTTCCCTGGCCCTTGCTGGGAATAGAATCTCTAACAGGGTCCCTGTCAGAACGGAATCCACCTTCCCAAGCGATAACCACCCCTGAATGCATTTGCTATTGATATTTGCCAATTCCTTTCACATATCCTTAGTCATTTTTTTTGTTGTTGTTGTTGTTTTTGTTTTTTGTTTTTCGAGACAAGGTTTCTCTGTGGCTTTGGAGCCTGTCCTGGAACTAGCTCTTGTAGACCAGGCTGGTCTCGAACTCACAGAGATCC
>NC_022025.1:4100344-4106703 GCF_000317375.1 Microtus ochrogaster
CTTTGGGCTGAGGAGGGAGGGGGACTTGGTCGGGGGAGGGGGAGGGAAATGGGAGGCGGTGGCGGGGAGGAGGCAGAAATATTTAATTAATAAATAAATAAATAAAAAAGAAATTATGTTGATCAAGTAACATGGTAATAGTAGGTTATGTTGTAATATTCCTGATCTCACCAGCCCTGAGGAATCTGGCTAGGTTTTCAGTAGCAGGCAGGATTTTCCTCCAGTTAAGCAGACTTAAGTCCTATTAAGCAACTGCTGGTTACCACCAAAGACAGGAGTTCCACGGTGGCACCTTTAGAGCTAATTTGCCATTCCTGTCCTTGTGGTAATTCCCAGGAGTCACAGCTGGTTAGGACCACAAGTTTCTTTCCTACTTCAACAGTTTACATAGCACTTCCTGGCACCACGAAAACTGGTCCCCAGGGAGGAGGCTTTCAGGTGCTATCTGCCTCAAATCTTCCAAGTCCTGTATCTGGAGTGTGTGGTGTCGTCAGCAAATAGAGACTTGCTTTTAACCTCTGGGAGGCAAAGGACATTGCAATAGTAATAGCCTGTATTGTTTGGGGGAGTCTCTTGGGCTCCCCTGACCAACAATACAAAAGGAGGTTTCTCATGCTTCATACTGGATTTCTTGTTAGTCTATGGCTCTTGTCAGGAGTGCTGTCAACCCAAGTGATATAGCTTCATTCAAGACATACACAAAAGATATATGGATGCACAGTTTTAGATAAGTATAAAATGATGTTATTCCTTAAGGGTTCTTCAGACATTCTCAGTGTTCTTTGTCCCTCTCCGTCCCTGTCTGTCTGTAGTGACCTCCCTCTTCTGTCCTGAATTAAACCCCCTTTTTCCCATCTCTTGATTCACACTCTAGGTTCTAGTCTCACATCTGAAGCTGGACCTAGATGACAGAGAACGTGAGACATTTGTCTTTTGGGGTCTGAATTACCTCACTCAATATAATATTTTCTAGTTCTATCCATTTATCTTGAAATTTCATTTTTCTTTGCAGCTGAATGGTATTCCATTTTTTATAGGTTCAGCATTTCCATTACCTGCTCATCTGTTGGAGGGTATCTAGGTCACTTACGTCTCCTACCATAGTGAATAGAGCAGCATTAAACACCGATGAGCAACTTAGGACTTCCACATAACTCAGCCCATCACAGACCTAGGACTACGCTCTTCCTAGAGAAAGATGTATGGAAAACAAGTGCATGCAAAACCTTCCCAAGCCTTTTAAATCTGTGTTAAACTCCTGTTGTCTCAAGCAGCAGGTAATGCTTCAACTACTTCTCTACAGAATCAAGTATGTACTAAATGCTCAAGTGTAGCTTTTATAGTGTCAGGTGCCACTCAGCCTGTGAAGACGTGTCTGGTGCGATTACTGCAGTCACATGAGATGGGTCATCAGAAAGAAATTAGCCCAGCAAGTCACAAGGACAGCACACAATAGGTTTTCTGGAGAGCTTCCTCTCCCCCTCTCCACGGGAATTAGGTGACTAAGTTAACCCCATTTGAAATGAATTTTGATTTGTGCTGGATTTCAGTTTGCTTACACACAAGCACACAGTGCCTGGAGCTGCCTCAGCCCAACGGCCTCCCAGTCAATTATTTTAGCATGCAGAACCAGAATCTGAAGGCCGCAGGACTCTGTTTTTAACAAGCACCTACGCGTCTCTTATACGATGGTGTAAAATAGTCATTTGTGCCCGCCGTAAACTCTCACGTCTTTTTTTTTCCTGTGAATCCTGTTCACACAGGTCCTTTCCCAGATGAAATGCTTTTTCTGGCAGTAACCTTTAGATTTTTATGCTTATGTTGCTTCAAATGCCAAGCCCACCCACAACTCGTGAAACAGTCCTTAGTGACGGTGCATATTTAGCCGTTGAAGTGGCCACCTTTCTTACCCTGATTCCCTTTTCCATACCAAATGTTCCAATGCGACCAGACAGTCCAAATGACTCACTACATGCAAGCGTCATTATAGGCGTTCGCCCTTCTTCTGGTGTAACGATATACGATATTCAACAATTACTTCGTGAGATCAGCTGCAGTCTTGTGGAGAGACATGGAATTTTGAAAGGTTCCGAAGTTCTTAAAATACTGCCAGTCTCAGCTCTGCGCATCCACTGACCTTCAGAGAAGCCTAGCCCCTCCCGTTCTGCGGACCTGCCTCCTTCCCGTCAGATCCTTTGCATTTACTGCCGTTCTTGGCAAATTTCGAATGCAAACAATCCGGTCAACTATCTCCGGTGGCAACAAATTAAGTCTTTACCCAGCCAGGACACACTCCCTGTGCTATCTTTTAAAGGCTACCTGCTGTGAGTTGCTTCAAGAGCTCGCAGGCAGCTCCACGGAGGGAGCCTGCCTGGGGAGATTGGAATGCTTCTCAGGTGTCTGTTTTCCCGCTCCGAGATTGCGGTCCCTGCTGCAGCGAAAGCTGCCGTTTGTTGTCTTTCTTCCCCACAAAGGCCGCTTTGTCTTATCTGATGTTGAAATTCTTGCGCAGAGCTTTGAACAAAGAGACGTAAGGACAAGCATTCAGCTGGAAATGTCTTTGCTGTGCTTGGCATTTCCCCATAAGGTACAGATAAGTACTGACTTTTTGGTTAAGCTCAGAGCCGGTGTCTGGTCCACACCGACTGGACCATTATCTTTGGTCTTCCTTGGGGCTCTGAGCTCTCTTAAAAAACGCAAAGGACAAAAGGTAGGGAGAAGCCGTTGTCAGTGTTATCACTGAAGGTCTTTTCTGATATAACAAAAAATGACATTGACTTTCTGGGCACGAAGACATTTTCCTGGGCAATGTATTAGTGAGCAATGGGACAAATGTGGAAATCAGACCTTCATGTTGGTAGATTCTTCATGTCATTGGACTTCCCCACCAAGGAAAAGGTTACTGACTTTAGCTATTTTTCAGGTAAATGTGCAGGATTGTCCCCCCTGCCCCTCTCCCTGTCTCCCTCGTCTTTATCTTTAAGGTTTCTGTGCGTAATGCTGGATATCCTGGAACTCGCTCTGTAGACCAGGCTGAACTCGAATTCAGAGACCCCAATATAACATAGTAAACTTCATTTTGGTTCAGTTCAACAGTTACGGCAGTCCAGAACACAGACGACTTTCTGCATTGCCCACCAGCGAGCGGCAACTGTCAATACCCTAAGAGAAGGATGATCCTCAGTTGATTTCCCCAAGTAATACTCCTTGTCCTTTGACAGTAATTTCTCTTTATTCTACCAACTGAAATAGTTTCATCTGATTCAGAACCCTCCCTTACTTCACAGGCTCGGCCAAACCAACAGATCCGGCAAGGTCACGGATAGTCAGGGAGCACTCTGTTTCCAGTGAGTTTATTATTTATTTTAAGAAGAAAGTGCCACAGAATTACCAAAGTAATGGTGGCAAAGAGAGAAAAAATCACTTAGTGCAGTGGAAAGAGCCCTCACCGTGGACCAGAATAGTAGTGAGAGCTGCCATAATTTGAATCTAAAGAGTCTCCCAAAGGCTCAGGTATTTAAAGGCTTGATTCTAACTGATAGGATTTTAAGAAGTGATTGAGATTGTAAAGTCCCAATCTAATGATAAAGTTAGTCATTAATTAAATGATTAATGCTTTGACGGAGTCATAATTTGCAGGCCCCGTAAGTAAGTGACATAATCTAGGAGGTGGTGCTAGTTTCGACCGGGGTGCACCTGCCTTTGCTGCTGAAGCAGTTACACCCGTCGTCTGTCGCCAGGTGCCCCTCCACCATCAGCTACACCACATGTGCATCCCTTAAAAGGGCCTGACAGGCACAGCTGCCTCTCTCGCCTCCTGCTCCCGCACAGCAAAGGAAAGCATGACAAATTTTGTCTGTTCCCCTCTACAAAAAAAGAGGACCCCATAGGACGCAATTCTAAACAAGCCAAAAAAAATTTAAAAAACCAGTTAATTCCAGATAACATATTAAAGTTCATGACCACCTTTGAACTATAAATCTATAGGTTTACATCAGAATTTCCTTCAAAGTTGGGGTTGCTTAGCGTTTGGAGGATTATGCATATTCTCCTTGAGATATATTACTGAAAATGTTAATTTTAGATGATTCATTTCACCGATAATCAAATTTAAGCACAATTTAAGCACATTGGTCTGGGTGAGCAATGGCAACGAAACACTACGTTACATGCCCATGTGTCTTTGTGTCAGCAATCAGATTGTCGCAGAAGAGTCTCACTATACTCGACCAGCTGATGAACCAGAACTGAAGTAGATTTCAGAGGTGAATAAGGCCAAGTGACATGGAACAAAGGTGTGTCATTGCTTCAGACAGAAAAGAGTAAGAAATACCGCACCGTGTCACATGACCCACACCTGCGAGGACCTGAGCCTCCGTCAATCAGGATTGTGTCCCTTTTTTTTTTCCATTTTAAGATTTTTATTTATTTATTTATTTATTAAAGATTTCTGTCTCTTCCCCGCCACCGCGTCCCATTTCCCTCCCTGTCCTCCGTTTCCCTCTCTCTTCCTCCCAAAGAGCAATCAGGGTTCCCTGCCCTGTGGGAAGTCCAAGGAACCCTCACCTCCATCCATTTCTAGTAAGGTGAGCATCCAAACTGCCTAGGCTCCCACAAAGCCAGTACGTGCAGTAGGATCAGAGACCCATTGCCATTGTTCTTGAGTTCTCAGTAGTCCCCATTGTCCGCTATGTTCAGCTAGTCCGGCCTCATCCCAGGCCTTTTCAGACCCAGGCCAGCTGGCCTTGGCGAGTTCCCAATAGAACATCCCCATTGTCTCCGTGTGTGGGTGCACCCCTTGCGGTCCTGAGTTCCTTGCTCGTGCTCTCTCTCCTTCTGCTCCTGACTTGGACCTTGAGATTTCTGTCCAGTGCTCCAACGTGGGTCTCTGTCTCCTTTCATCGCCTGATGAAGGTCAACATTCAGGAGGATGCCTATATGTTTTTCTTTGGGTTCTCCTTATTTAGCTTCTCTAGGATCACTAACTATAGGCTCAATGTCCTTTGTTTATGGCTAGAAACCAAATATGAGTGAGTACATCCCATGCTCCTCTTTTTGGGTCTGGCTTACCTCACTCAGGATAGTGTTTTCTATTTCCATCCATTTGCATGCAAAATTCAAGAAGCACTTGTTTTTTACTGCTGAGTAGTACTCTAATATGTATATATTCCATACTTTCTTCATCCATTCTTCCATTGAAGGGCATCTAGGTTGTTTCCAGGTTCTGGCTATTACAAACAATGCTGCTATGAACATAGTAGAGCATATAACTTTAAGATACCATCGTACACCTGTCAGAATGGCTAAATTAAAAAACACCAATGATAGCCTTTACTGGAGAGGTTGTGGAATTTAGTAATTAACATGAATTAAATTGGCTTACATAGGTAAAGTTAAAAACCATTGGCTGAACAATAAAGCAAACTATCAAAGATGCCTGCTGTAATGAACCCAGTTAGGACACGGAAGGTCACCCAAGACAAGGGTAGCCTGGGGACAGGGAAGAGGTGGAAAGAATAGGAAGTCTGAAATGAAATCAGTCATTTTCATTGCTCTAAAGAAAAAAAGTTTATTCACTATTATGTTTCTCTATATCTCTGTATTTAAATTTTTATAGGTCTTATTAATCATTTAATATAATCAAAAATATCTCAGGTCCTCTCCGTGCATTAATAAGTAACTAAACCTTCTCTGTATGATAATCATGATGACCACGGTAATGACGGCTTTCCCTCTTTCTCTCTCTTTCTCAAATTATTAACATCTCCTAGTTTGTTTCTTCTTGTACTCTGCTTCTTCCCCAAAATAATTTTAAATAGTTTACAATAAGGATTAAGCAATAATCTCACACAGTCTTTTAAAAAGACAAAAATGTAAATAAGCCAGCTACTAAAGCAAACATTAGTGTCTCCATTGAGCTTGAAATTCTGCCTCAAGTTTCCTGAAGTTCAAATGACAAGCAAACACAACTGAGGGATTACATTGCTCTTGATATTTCAGAGGGTATCCTAAAAAAGACAGTGCATTTCCTCGAATTAAATTTTCTTTTTCTTTTTTTTTTTGTGTAGAAATCAGCCTTTTATTCTCAGACTAATATTAAGTGAGATCATTTTTTTTTATTAAGAAAGAAAAAAATATGGAACGCTTCACGAATTTGCGTGTCATCCTTGCGCAGGGGCCATGCTAATCTTCTCTGTATCATTCCAATTTTAGTATATGTGCTGCCGAAGCGAGCACTCGAATTAAATTTTCAAAGCAATCTCTCATAAAAGACTTGATGTCAGGGACACTGACAGGGACAATGTCTTCAAGTTCACGTTCCCTAGAACCAAGAGTTGGTTTGCACATTTTTTTTTTTT